>NW_006921799.1:1140139-1182205 GCF_000298275.1 Orycteropus afer afer
CAATAACGGACTAATACAATATTTGTCCTTTTGTGACTGACTTATTTCGCTCAGCATAATGTCCTCCAAGTTCATCCACGTTATGCAGTGTTTTGTATAAGGATTCTTGTGGTATTACTTCTAGTGAGAATCAAATAAGTAGGAGTGAGAAGATGTCACTGTGTAGAATGGATTATTAAAAAAAAAAAAAAGACAAATTTCCATATCTCTCTCTTTCTTCCCCATCTCTCTCTTTGTTTTCTTTGTCTCTCTGTCTCTGTCTTATCTCTTAAATCACTCAGCTCTGAGGGAAGCCAACTGCCTTGTGGTGGGTCAGCTTTGAGAAGAAGGATGCCAAATGCTACATCATAAGGACACTCAGGCAGACTATGGAGAGGCCCACATGCTGAGAAACTGAGCATGCCAGCAACTATGTGAGTGAAATTGCAAGCAGATCCTCCTCTAGTCAAGATATGAGGTGACCGAAACCATAGAAAACAGTTTGAATGCAACCTCATGTGATACCCTGAGTCAGAATCACCCAATTAAGTTGCTCCCAGATTCCTGACCCTTGGAATCAGAGATAATATAGGTTGTTTTAAGCTTCTAAGCTTTGGGTAGTTTATTAGGAAACACACATAACTAATACATTTCCTTTGCCTGGTTGACTCTTACCTATCTATCTAAACACAGCTTAAAAGTCATTTCCTTTGGGAAGTCTTCATTGAATCCATAACTAACTTAATTACATAGCTTATTGTAAGCCATAATCCACTACCACTCACTTCCATAAGGTTGATTCTGACTCAAAACAATGCTATTGGACAGAGTAGAACTGTCCCATAGGGTTTCCAATGCTATAAATCTTTACAGAAGCAGACTGCCTCATCTTTCTCCCACAGAATGGCTGTCTAATGAGTTTGAACCACCGACCTTTTGGTTAACAGCCAAATGCTTTAAACACTGCAGTGCCAGAACTCCTTATATGCTATAATAGCATCTCACAAGTAGCTCTTATTTAGAAATCACTCTTCATTATGTTGTTGTTAGGGACTGTCCAGTTTTCTTCCACTCATAGCGACCCTGGGTACACAGAATGAAACAGTGCCTGGTCCTGTGCCAGCCTCACAATCCTTGCTATACCTGATTGCATCATTGCAGTCACTGTGTCATTCCATCTTGTTGAGGGCCTTCCCCTTTTTCATTGACCCTCCACTTAACCAAGCATGATATCCTTCTCTAGGGAATGGTCCCTTCTGGAAACATGACCAAAGTAGGTGAGACAAAGTCTGGCCATTCTCACTTCCAAGGAGCATTCCGGCTGCACTTCTTCCAGGACAGATTTGTTAGTTCTTTTAGCAGTCCACAGTACTTTCAGTATTCTTTGCCAACACCACAACTCAAAAGCATCAACTCTTTGTTGGTTTTCCTTATTCATTGTGCAGCTATCACATGCGTATGAGGCAATTGAAAATACGCTGGCTTGGGTTAGGCACACCTTAGTCTTCAAGGAAACATCTTTGCTCTACAGCACTTCAAAGAGATCTATTGCAGCAGATTTACCCAATGCAATACATCGTCTGATGTCTTGACTGCTGCTTCCATTGATGTTGATTGTAGAACCAAGTAATATGAAGCCTTTGACAACTTCAACCTTTCACTATATAATTATACAATTATTTACAAAAATGTTAACTTAATGTCCATTTCCTTGATGTTTATAAGCTTAAATAGGTAGAGACCATGTCTCATTTGCTCACTGTTTTATCCCTATTGCCCGACAATATGGCAAATGGTAAGCACTCTGTATGTATTTATTGAACAAGTAAGTGAATACAGAGAAACTGAGAAAGAAAAGAAGAAAGAAAGGAAATAGACATAGAAAATGAGACTGAGCATTTCAACTGAGTTTGTTGTTTCCTCCTATGCATTCACCCTGAGTCCAAATAGAGTTAGAATCAATAACGAGTAATAGCAATAGTGATTATAATTCGTTTGTTTTAAACGTGTTTTCACATAAGCTATACCCTTTCCTTTTCATTATATCACATTTAAATAGGTGGAGATAGACAATCATCTCTATTTGGTGGAAAATTGAGATTCAAGGGGATTGTCTTGCTTCACTTTACATAGCTAGTATGAAGACTGGCGGTTCAAACCCACCAGCCACTCCTCAGAAAGAAGATGGGGCAATCTACTTCCGTAATGATACTGCCTCAGAAACCCAAGAAGGGGTCACTATGAGCCAGGTCCGACTCGACGGCACATAACAACAACAACAATATGTTGTATGAAGACATGAATTTTGATCTTTGGGCTCCAAGCCTATCTCTTCAAGCTACTCTTCTCAAGAGGGATTTCAGGCATGTTTGCTAGAGTTCTCTGCAGGTTAGTATGGGATTATTTAACTTTTTTTGGACTACACTAAAGACACATGTGATTACCATGAATCAGAATCAACTCAATGGCAAGTGGTTTGGTTTTTCAATTTAAAGTACTTTAGGTGATCTAACTACATTTTGTTTCTGGTGTAAACAGTTAATGTACTTGGCTGTTCACAGAAAGATTAGAAGTCTGAGTCTATCCAAGAGTACCTCAAAAGAAAGGCCAGGCATTCTCCTTTTGAAAAATCAGCCATTGAAAACCTTATAGGGCACAATTTTACTCTGACATTTCTGGGGTCACTATGAGTTGGAGTTGACTCCAAGACAAATTTTTAACTACACTTTAGGTAATCTAACCTGAAAATACAATTGTTTCTATGCTAATTAAATCAATTTTGCATAATAATTACTGGGCAAAGAAGTTAATGAAACAGAAGTTTCTTAATCTGCATAACTCTTCTTCCTTCTTTTCTTTTTTAAACCAATTTCTACCATCCCCCTAAAACTTATTGTTGCTATAATTTTTTTCTTAAACGAAGATGTCATAGTAGTCAATAACTAACAGTTATCAATATCATTTGAACTATGAATCATCAACAATTCCATTTATTAAAACATTCCTTTATTTGGTAAAGACATTGTATTTCAGTCTTACAGGCATTAATTAAACTATTTATCAAAAGATTTCATTTTTAAATCTTATACTCAATACATGATTATTATAATTGTTGTTAGGTGCCATCAAGTCGTCTCTGACTCATAGCGACCCTATGCACAACAGAACGAAACACCTCCGGGTCCTGAGCCAGCTCCACTACTCTTGCTATACTTGAGTCCATCGCCGCTGCCACCATGTTGATCCATCTCACTGAGGGCCTTCCCCTCTCTCATCGACCCTCCTCCTTACCAAACATAACATCCTTCTCCAGGGAACGGTCGCTTCTGACAACATGACCAAAGTATGTGAGATGAAGTCTGGCCATTCTCACCTCCAAGGAGCTTTCTGGCTGCACTTCCTCCAGGACAGACCTGTTAGTTCTTTTAGCAGTCCATGGTACTTTCAGCATTCTCCACCAGCACCGCAACTCAAAAGCACCAACTCTCTTCAGTCTTCCTTATTCATTGTCCAGCTCTCACATGCATATGAGGAGACTGAAAATATCATGGCTTGTGTCAAACACACCTTAGTCCTTAGATTATTATAGAGGCAGTAGGAAAAAAAAAAAAACACATATAATTGATTTCATAAATACTTACATGTGGGTTCCAGTATTTGACTGAATAGAAAGTTAAGTTTGAATTAAAATCTAGGATAATTTTAATTATAATTTGAACCACATAATATCTTTTTTAGCAACAGTGTGTGTTTATTTAACATAAAATAGTTAATATGTGATCAATATAATGCAAAAATCATTTTGTTCTACAGCTGATGTTTCTCAGCACATTAATTTTTTAAAAATCAGGAACAAGTCTTAGTAATAAACAAAGTTCTTTTTCTTTTTTTTTCTTTTTTTTTTTGGTGAAGACTGAAAATTCCAGTTCAAGTAGTGCATGGTTAAGTGGCTTCAAGCACTGCTCCACTTTTCACTGTATTAAGCTGTCTGAGGAACCTGAGAGTGCCAAGGAAGAAAGGCTAAAGACATTCTCACATGTGATAAAAACAACAACAACAAAAAGAAGTCTATAACCTTGATCAGATTTTTAATTTTCTTTTAAAGCAAACACTTCAATTTTGAGATAATTTTAGATTTGCATTCAGTTACAAAGAAATAACTTAAACAGATCTTGTTTATTATTTACCCAGTTCCTCCCAGAGGTACCATCTTAAAAAGCAGTAGTGAAATATTGCAAACAGCATATTGATATTGATACATTCAAGGTAAGACTTGTTTCTGGTTTTTCTGTTTACCAGCTAGACCATATCCCTTCCCGTTACACCTGTCTTCCTATCCTTGGGAATCACTAGTCTGTACTTTATGTCTTTAACTTTTTTTAAAATTTCAACAATGTTATATACAGTATGTGACCTTTTGGGATTGACTTTTCTTCCATTCAGTATAATTCCCTGGAGATACATTTAACTGCTTGTATGCATCAATAGTCTATTCCTCTTTGTTGCTGAGTAATAGAGTATGGTATGGTAAAAAATCTGTCCTAGAAGAAGTGCACCTGGAATGCTCTTTGGAAGCAAGAATGGCCAGACTTCATCTCACCTACTTTGGTCATGTTGTCAGAAGGGACCACTCCCTGTAGACAGATATCATGCTTGGTAAAGTAGAGAGTCAGCAAAAAAGGGGAAGATCCCCAACAAGATGTATTGACATAGTGGCTGTAATGATGGGCTCATGTATAGCAAAGATTGTGAGGATGGTTCAGGACAGGGCACTGTTTCATTCTGTTGTGCATAGGGTCCCTATGGGTTAGAGCTGACTCAATAGCACCTAACAACAATATACTAAGGTATGAATGTTTTATAATTTGTTTATTCACTAATTGAAGAATATCTGATTTTTTTTCCAGTGTTTGGCTATTACAAATAAACCTGCTTTGAAATTTTATGTATAGGTTTTAGTGTGAATTGAAGTTTATATTTTTTGGGAATAAATGTCCAATAATGCCACTGCTGAGTTAAATAGCTGATCAAGAAATGACCAGTAGAATGACTTCTAGACAGACCATAACATTTTACATTCCCACCAGCATTATGTGAGTAAACCATTTTCTTAGTATCTTCTCTAGCATTGGGTATCATCATTATTCTTTATTTTAACCATTCTAATAGGTATGCTGAGATAGCATGTTGTAGTTTTAATTTGTAGAGTTGAAATTAACTTGATGGCAGCAAACGACAGCATCTAATGAGGTGGGACACCTTTTTATGTGCTGATTTGTCATCAGTATAGCCTTTTGGGTAAAATGTCTGTTCACATCTTTTGTCTACTTTCTAATTATACTGGGGTTTTTGTTTGTTTTTACTGTGGAGTTTTGAGATTGGTAGTCCTTTGACACAGCTGCTGCAACAAGGGGCTTAAGCATAGTAACAATTGTGAGGATAGCACAAGATCAGGTGGTGTTTCTCTGTGTTGGTTCTGTTGTACACAGGGTCGCTATGAGTTGGAACTGACTTGATGGCACCGAACAACAAACAGTCCTTTGTTTTGTGGTTTGCAAATGTTTTCTCCAAGTTTATTTTTTTTTCTTTTTATCCTCTTAACATACATGTTACTTTAAGATATGTTTGGAGTCCCTGAGTAGTATAAACAGTTAAACATTTGACTAACTGAAAGGTTGGTGTTTCAATCCCACCCAGGGCTGTCTCAGAAGATAGGCATAGTGATGTTCTTCAAAAACTCATGGCCTTTAAATTTCCATTAAGCAGTTCTACTCTGAACATATGGAGTCAGCATGACTCAGAATCAACTCAATGGCAACAAACAGCAAAAATTCTGTAAGTGTGTCATATTTTCATTTAGTTACTTTTAATTTCCCTTGAGATTTTGTCTTTAACCTATGGATTACTAACAGGTGCATTGTTTAATTTTCAAATGTTTTGAGATATTTTTTTTTTCTGTTTCCATAATGTTATTGATTACTACTTTCATTCCATTATTGGTAGACAGCACACTGTATGATTTCAATTATTTTAAATTTCTTGATGTTTGTTTTATAACCCAGTATAAAAGTGCTGTTCAGAGCTGTTCAGAGCTGTTCAGAGCACCAGAATCCCTATTTCACACTGCTGCATCTAGTTTTTTAGGCACTAAGATGCTAGAGGGAATTAACATGAGTACTACTGACAGGAGGCCATTTTCTCTATCCAAGGATGTAAAGTTTTTACACTTTACCTGAAGTGATAAAACATCAATACCAGTAGACTATGTTGCTGTTGTTGTTGTTTGCTGTCAAGTCAGACCTGACTCATAGCAACCCCTCCTTGGGTTTCCAAGGCAGTATCACTACAGAAGTAGATTGCCCAACCTTCCTTCTGAGGAGTGGCTGGTGGATTTGAACCACCTGCCTTCTGGTTAGCAGTCAGGTACCTTAGGCACTATGTTCCAGAGCTCCTGTCAGTAGACTATAGTAAGTTGTATATATATTTTGTTTCTATGATATATGTATATGGTAATACTAACTGCAACTGTTTAAATAACTATTCAAAACTAAATAATAAAACAGAATGAAAATGGCAATATAAAATCCTAAATAAGAAAAGAGAAATCAAGGAACAAGAAGAGAAAAAGAGAAACAAACAATAAAAGTGGTATTGATGTTTTATCACTTCAGATCCCCGAAAAACTGGAGTCTTTGCTGAACTTGAGCTGCAGGCCTGTGAATAACAGTACAACATCACATTAGCAGCCCACTCAAAGCCCTGGAAACTGCCCCTAGCAAGTTGGAGCTCCCCTTCGTTACCTCTACCCCTCCCACCTTCTCCACCTGTATCCTCATTCATCCAATAGAAAATCACATTCAGCCACCATAATAACTGCCGGCTCGCATTCTAAACACTCTTTATGACAAACAGAGACCTGCATCCACATTCCACACAGCAATGCCATCATCACAAAGAAAACTGCAGAGCAACCCAGCACACCTGAATTAATAACCAAAATAAATAAAATACACCAGATCCACCTTTTCAAAATATAAAATCATAAAACAAAGACAAAACAAATCAATACATAACCAACACTTAAAGACAATCTCAAAATGTCTAGGAAACAGCAGGCAACCTCAAATCAAACGAAAAAAACAGGACAAGGCATTAGAAGCAAAACCCCAAACAAAGTTCTTATTAAACAGGAGGAAGGCAAGGCAATAGAATTATCTGAAGAGAAAATTAGATGGTATGTTTATAGAGCTTTACAAGAGTCTAAGGAAATCCCAACAGAAGCAAGGAGAGCACAGACAGTTCCCTGGAAGAATTCAGGAAAATCATTCAAGAGCAAAATAACAAGATTAATGAACAATCAGAATTCATACAAAAATAGCAGTTAGAAATCCAGAAGATGAATACCAAAATTACAGAATTACACAATACAGTGTAAGCACAAATGGGTAGGAAAGAACTGGTTGAAGAATGCATATCCCAATTAGAAGACAAATCCCTGGACATCGGCCTGTATGAAAAAAAAAAAATCAGAACAAAGATTCAAGAGAAATGAAGAGAACCTAAGAGTTATATGAGACAACATGAAAAGAAACAACATATGCCCCATTAGAATTCCAGAACAAGAAGAGGTGAAAAAAGAACCACTGAGAAAATTGTGGAAGACCTATGAACAGAAAACTTCCCCCATATAATGAAGGAAGAAAATATATTTGTCCAAGAAGCTCATAGAACCCCATGCAAGATAGATCCCAAGAGAAAAACATCGAGGCATATTATAATCAAACTCTCCAAAACCAAAGATAAAGAAAAATTTTTGAGAGCCTGTGACAAAAGAAATATTACTTATAATAATCAAACAGGCTGAGCTCCGATTACTCAGCAGAAACCATGCAGGCAAGAAAGCAATGGGATGGCATATATAAAAAATTGAAGGAAAATAATTTCCAACTAAGAATCTTATATCGGACCAAATTATCCATCAAATATGAGGGCAAAATCAAGGCATTCTCAGACAAACAAAAATTAAGGGATTTTGTGAAAACCAGACCAACCCTACAAGAAATGCTTAAGGAAGTCCTTCCAATAGAGAACCCACAACAGAGATCAACAAAATAAGGATACATGACATCAATACTAAAACCAAATCAGAAATAGAAACTCAAAATATGACCATTAAACATTATACACTAAAAATTAAGGCAGCCAATTTGTGCACAACAACAGCAACTAACCTATTATAGGGAATAAAACTTCTTGGTACAAACTTCCAAATGGAGAGGAAAACAGGACAATGTCTTCACAGTACATACTGTTCTAAAAATGCAGAGACAAGAATATACTGTAAGGTAACCACAGAGAAAATTAAAAATCCCCCTAACAAATCTAGAAGGAAAGAAAACATATGGGTTTAATAAGGACAAAATCAACAATAAAGAAGAAAAGGGAGAAAGCATTTGACAACAAATTGAACTCAGCAAAGAAAAGTATATGGACCAAGGAAACACCAACAACACGACAAAAAACACAATAGAATGACAGAAATCAATTCATATCTATCACTAATTACACTCAATGTGAATGGACTAAATGCACCAATCAAGAGAAAGAGAGTGGCAGACTGGATAAGAAAAGAAGACCCATCATTATGCTACCTACAAGAGACCCACCTTAGACACAAAGATAAAAACAAATTAAGAGTTAAGGGGTGGAAAATAATATACCAAACCAATGGTAGTCAAAAAAGTGGCAATACTGATTACTGACAAAATATACATCAAGGTGAAAAACATCATAAGAGACAAAGAAAGACATTATATAATGCTGAAAGTGTGACAAAGAGGACATGATGATATTAAATATTTATACACCCAATGAAAGTGATCCAAAATACATGAAGCAAATATTAACTGAATTAAAAGGGACAATAGACAACCCTACAATAGTAGTAGGAGACTTTAACATAGCACTTTCAAAGAGGGACATGTCAACTAGAAAAATAACAAAGATGCAGAAGAACGAAACAATACAATCAAACAACTCTACCTCATAGACATATACAGAGTATTCCACCCAACAAGAGCACAATTGACATTCTTCTCCAGTGCACATGGATCCTTCTCCAGAATAAACCATATGTTAGGACACAAAACAAGCCTCAATAAATTCAAAAGCATTGAAATACTACAAAGCGTCTTCTCAGACCACAGTGCTATAAATTAGAAATTAATAACAGGAAGATAAAGGAAAAAACATCAAACATGGAAGCTGAACAATTCACAGCTCAAAAACTACTGAGTAATAGAAGAAATAAAAACTGAATTAAAAATTTCCTAGAAACAAACAAGAATGAGTATACATCATACCAAAACCTATGGGACACAGCGAAAGCAATACTCAGAGGACAGTTTATAGAAATAAATGCATACATCAAAAAAGGGGAAAGAAACAAAATCAACACTCTAACTCATTAACTCCAGCAACTAAAAAAAGAACAACAAAAGAAGCCTAAAGTATCTCAAAGTAAGGAAATAATAAAGATCAGAGCAGAAATAAATGAAACAAAACAAAAAAACCATACAGAAAATCAACAAAACAAAAAGCTGATTCTTTGAAAAGGTTAATAAAATCGATAAACCACTGGAAAATCTAACAAAAGAAAAGAAAGAGAAGAACCAACAAGAATTGTAAACAAAAAATGGTGTCATCACAACAGAACCAACTGAAATAAAAAAGATACTGACAGAATATTACAAATAACTCTACTCCAACAGGTTTGAGAAACCCAGAAGAGATGGCCAAGTTTCTAGAATCACAAGACCTACCTAAATTATCCCCTCAGAGAGAGAATACTTGATCAGACCTATAACAAAAGAAGAAACTGAATAGGTCATAGAAAAAACTTCCCACAAAGAAAAATCCTGAAACTGATGGCTTCATTGGAGAATTTACCAAATATTTGGAAAAGAGTTGACACCTATGGTACTTAAGCTATTGCAGAACATAGAAGAAGATGGAATACTCCCAAACTCATTTTATGAAGCAAGTATAACACTAATACCAAAACCATGGAAAGACACACTAAAAAGGAAAACTACAGATCAATATCCCTCATGAACATAGATGCAAAAGTCTTTAACAAAATCCTAGCCAACAGAATCCAACAACATATCAAAAAATTAATACATCCTGACCAAGGGGAATTCATTCCAAGTTTACGTGGGTGGTTCAACTTCAGAAAAACAATCATAATCCACCACATAAACAAAAGAAAAGACCCAGATGATTACATCAATCGATACAGAAAAGGCATTTGATAAAATCCAACACCCGTTCCTGTTCAGAATTTCCAGCAAAATAGGGATAGAAGGGAAATTCCTCAACATAATAAAAGGCATATATGCAAAGCCTGTGGACAGCATCATTATTAATGGAGAAAAACTCAAGCCATTCCCCTTATGAATGGGAAACAGCCAGGGATGCCCTCTATCACCACTTCTGTGTAACATTGTATTGGAAGTCCTGGCCAGGGTGATAAGGCAAGAAAGAGAAATAAAAGGCATACAAATTAGCAAAGAGGAAGTAAAACTATCTCTATTTGTGGACAATATGGTCCTGTAAATAGAAAACCCAAGGGACTCAATAAAAAACTACTGGAACTAACAGAGAGGTTCAGCAAAGTGGCAGGATACAAGGTCAACATACAAAAATCAGTTGGATTCCTCTACACCAACAAAGAGCCCTCTGATAAAGAAATAAGCGAAAGAATATCATTTACAACAGTTACTAAAAATATAAAATATCTAGGAATACACCTTACCAGAGACACAAAAGACCTATACAAAAAAAAACTATAAAACACTGCTACAAGAGACAACAAGGGCATTACAGAAATGGAAGAACCTACCTTGTTCATGGATAGGTAGACTGAATATTGTGAAAATGTCAATACTACCTAATGCAATCTTCACATTGAAATCAATCCCAATCCAGATATCTACAAAATTTTTAAGGACATGGAAAAACCAATTACGAACTTCATATGGAAAGGAAAGAGACCTCAGATAAGCAGAGCACTTCTGAAGAAGAACAAAGTTAAGAGGTCTCACACTCCCAGATCTTAAGAACTACTATACACCCACAGTAGTCAAAACAGCATGGTACTGGTACAATGATAGACAGAGAGACCAATGGACCAGAATAGAAAGTTAAGATTTAGGCCCATCCATCTATAGACAGCTGATCTTTGACAAAGGTCCAAAACCCACTAAATGGAGAAGAGACAGCCTCTTTAACAAATGGTGCTGGCAAAACTGGATATCCACTTGCAGAAAAATGAAACAAGACCTATACCTCACTCCATATACAAAAACAAACTCAAGCTGGATCAAAGACTTAAATGTAAAACCCAAAACTATAAAATTCATCAAAGATAAAATAGGGGAAAATCTGGGGGCCCTAATTTATGGCATAAATAGACTATCATGCTGGGACTTGATAACACAGAATGCACAGGAGGTAGAAGAGAAGCTTTTACCCAGATGACAGGAACCTTTTAAAAATTAAATTCTTATGCACATCAAAAGACTTCATCAAAATGGTAAAAAGAGAACCTACAGATTGGGAGAAAATATTTGTTTATGACTTATCTAATAAAGGACTTATCTCCAAAATCTATAGAAAACTTCTATACCTCAACACCAAAAAGACAGATAACCCAATTCACAAATGGGAAAAGACTTGAACAGCCACTTCACCAAAGATGATATACTGGGGGCAACAAACACATGAGAAATTTCTCACAATCATTAGTCATTAAAGAGATGCAAATCAAAACAACGATGAGATACCATCTTACCCCAGCAATAATAGCAAAGTTCAACAGGTCAGAAAGTAACAAATAATGGTGAGGTTGTGGAGAGATTGGAACTCTTGTGCATTGCTGGTAGGATTGCACCATATGGTGTTTCCTTAAAAAACTGAAAATAGAAATACCATTTGACCCAGCAATTCTATTACTAAGAATATATCCTAAAGAGGTGAGAGACAGCACACAAACAGACATATGTACACCTATGTTCATCGCAGCACAATTCACTATAGCAAACAGATGGAAACAACCCTAAATGCCCATCAACGGATGAGGGATAACCAAATTATGGTACATGCACACAATGGAATACTATGCTACCTTGAAGAACAATGAGGGATACGTGATCATCTCACAACATGGATGAGCCTGGAGGACATTATGCTAAGTGAAATATGTCAATTGCAGAAGGACAAGTACTGTATGAGCCCATTATGTAAAAAGACAAAGGGTTTGCATGTGAAAGGGGACTCACTTTGTCGGTTACCAGGGTGAGGAGGGAATGAAAGGGATTAATTTCAGGCTAGTTGGTGTCCAGTGCTGACATGGATAAGGGGAGGGATATATGGGAAGAGTCTGAGACCACCATGATAACATTAGGAAAAGGGAGGGCACTGAATTGTGCACAGAGGAGATAGATGACAGATGCTAATACCAACCAGTGTGCCCACAATACTGCATTACCACTAACACCAAACACCAGGCTACAGATAAACACATAAACACCTGGGAGGATCAGATGGGGGTCAGTGAACAGGAGCATACTCTAGACCAAGGATAGATTCAGCTGAGGCACAGATACCAGTGATACAAAATATCTGCAGTCCTTACAGAAACAATAGACAACAGACACAGAACAATCCCTCACAGACAACCAGACACTGTGGGAGAGAGCTCCAACAGATCTACTTTCTCAGGACATAGTACTGGGTGACACTGGACTCAATTGGCACAACAAAACACATAAAAGCCTTGTTCCGCATCCTCTATTGGTGAGTAGTGACTTGAAAAAGCTTTCAAGTGGCCATCTAGGATGTACCTAATGGTCTCCTAGCTTCAGAAGTGAAGAAGAGTGCAAAAAAACTAGGGCATTTAGAAGCAATCAGCCCTAGGACAGGATGGCCCTCAAGACCCAAAGAACTAAATGGTGCCTGGCTACCAATGTCAACCAGTCAGGAAAGGATCAAATCTGGAGATCCTGGATAAAGTGGGAGGAAAAACATGGAACAAAATCCAAAAACTCATTAATGACCAGAATTACTGGTCAGATGGAGTCTGGTGAGACCCCCAATACTCTGGCCCTGGAATACATTCTACACCTGGAATAAAACTCACTCCAAGGGGCTGGCTTTCAGCTCAATAGTTAGCAAGATGTATGTGCAGACCACTTAACCCAGGGTGACGCACCCACATACTCTATGGAAATACATCCCTTGGAGCAATAGACCATGGGACACCAGAGGGGCAACATTCACACGGAGGAAATGCAGGACAAAGAGGAGTGAATAACTATGAGGGGCACAGGAGGAGCGTTACTGGGCAGGGAGGGGAGGAGACTGGGTGAAGGTTGGGCATGGTAAATGGGGAAAGAAACTGAATGTGCACGTAAAGTTGAATGTAAAACAAACTTAAATTTTTTAAAAAACAACTTTACATCCTTTTAAGTCCTTTACTTTTCCCATTTTTAAAAAAAGTATTGTCGTAAGTGCCTTTATATACATTGAGCATCACATTAAATAATGTTATAATTTTTGCTTCAACCATCAAATATGAGTTATGAAATATAGGATAGTCTATTATATTTGTCCCTATTTTTACCCATTCTAATGTTCTTTCCTCTATGAAGTTCCAAATGTTCTTCAATTATTATTTCTTTTCTGTTTTATAAACTTCCGACAGCCAGTCTTTGAAAGTAAGATTGATAGCAACACATTCTCTTAGTTGTCCTTTGCTTCAGAATGTCTTTATTTCTCCTTTGTTCCTGAAAAATTTTTTCCCTAGATACAGAATTTGTACTCAACAATTCTTTTCTTTCATTACTTGAAAAATTTGAGCTACTTCTTTCTGGCCTCCAGGATTTCAGATAAGAAAGTTGTTGTTATTTGAATTGGTAAATAAGTTATTTGTCATTTCTCTCTGATTGCTTTCAATAATTTCTTTTTCTTTTAGTTTTCATAAGTCTATTTATGTATGCCTAGGCGTGTATTTCTTTGAATGTATCCTGTATGGGGTTTGCTAATCTTTTTGACTCTGTACATTTATATTTTTCAACAATTTTAGAAAGTTTTCAGCCATTATTTCTTCGATTACTTTTTAGGGCCACTTCCTCTCTTCTCTCTTTCTGGGCTTCTGATGATATGAATATTAATTCTATGGCTATGGTTTCTCAAATACCTGAGGCTGTTTTTTTTTTTTTTCCTTTTTTCAGTCTGTTTTCTTCTGATGTTCAAAATATGTAAATTCTGTGGATCTAGCTGCAAGTTTACTGATTCTATTTTCTGTCATCTATATTCTACTATTGAACCCATTCAGTGAGGGTTTTTGTTTGTTTGTTTTAGTTATATTTCTCAGTTCTATTATTTCTATCTTGCTTTTATTTATGACTTCTCTTTCTTTATTAAATATTTGTTTCTGTTTTTTTTTTTTCATTAGTTTTAAGAGAATTTGTAGTTGATTCTTTTATTTTCTTTTCCCTTTTCCTCCCTGTGCCTACCACTTACCTTTCTCTAGCCTTCCTATCCCCTCCTGCCTTTCTTACTCTATGCCGGGGTAAATGCTATTCTCTTAATCTCATTTGGTTGTTTGTTCTAATGAGTGCATATTTTCTTGGTATCACTATTTACCTTATAAATCTGTCTATCATTTGACTGACAGTTGAGTTATGGGTATGGAGTTCAGGTCATGGATTAAGGGTATCCACAAGCCATAATCTCAGGGGTTCCATTAGTTTTCATCAGACCAGTAATCCTTGTCTTTTTAAATTATTTTGAGCTGTGTTCCACATTTTTCTCCAACCCAGTTTGGAAACTGCTACTGTGATCCATTTCAAAGTAATCAGCAGTGGCAGCTGGTTCTGGTCTCAGGGTCATGGGGGCTTGGGTTCATAGGGTCTATTAGTCTTTGGACTAATTGTTTCCTTGCATCTTTGATTTTCTTCTCTGTTTTTTGATCTGCCATAATTGATTCTTGAAACCTTTTTATGATCACTGCTTTGAATCCTTGTCAGATTATTCCAACATCTAACTCATCTCAACATTGGTGTCTGTTGATTGATTTTTCTTATCTATGTTGTGATTTTCCTGGTTCTTGGTATGACAAGTGATTTTTGTTGTATTCTGGGCATTTGGATATTGTCTTATGAAAATCTAAACTCACTTCTGTTGAGTCAATTCCAACTAACAGTGAACTACAGGACAGAGTAGAACTATCCCATAGGGTTTCCAAGGCTCTAATCTTTGCAAAAGCAGACTGCCATATTTCTCTCATAAAGCAGCTTGTGGGTTCAAACCTCTGATATTTCAGTTAGCAGTTGAGTGTTTTAAACACTGTGCCATCAAGAATCCTTGTTGTTGTTGTTGCTGTTGTTGTTAGTTGCCATTGAATTGTCTCCAATTCATAATGACCTGACATACAGCAGAATGAAACACTGCCCAGTCTGGTGCCAGCCTCATGATCTTTGCTATACCAGAGTCCATTGTTGCAGCCACTGTGTCAATCCACCTCTCATTGAGGGCCTTCCCCTTCTTATTGACCCTCCACTTTTCCAAGCATGCTATACTTCTTCAGGGAATGGTTCCTTCTGACAACATGGCCAAAGTATGTGAGATGAAGTCTGGCCATTGTCACTTTCAAGGAGCATCCTGACTGCACTTCTTCCAGGACAAATTTGTTAGTCCTTTTAGCAGACCATGGAACTGTTAGCATTCTTCTCCAACACCACAACTCAAAAGCTTAAATTCCTTTTTCGTCTTCTTTACTCATTATCCAGCTCTCACATGCATAAGAGACAATAGAAAATACCATGGCTTGGGTTAGGGGCACCTTAGTCTTCAAGGAGACATCTTTGCTCTTCATCACTTGAAAGAGGTTTTTTGCAATAGATTTGCCCAATATAATACATTGTCTAATGTCTTGACTGCTGCTTCCATTGGGGTTGATTGTAGAACCCTTGTGGTGATTACATTTGTGTGTCAATGTGACAGGGCCTAGTTGAGTGGCAGGACAGCTGGATTTAGTATTCTCCATAATGAGACTAGTAATCAACTTCCTGGTGGAATCTGTTGTGAGCAGCTGACTAGCTGCCTTAGGGATGTGTTCTGCTTCCTGTATATAAGGAGAAGCCTTGGGGAATGATCTCTAGCTTATGGCACACTTGAACCTTGCATGTAGCCATGTAATTGTTCAGCAGTCTGCCATGCCCTGCCAACCTTGGGACTTTCAATGGACTTGAATAATTAGCCTGCCATGTGGTTTGGCAACATCAGGACAGTGCCTTTTTACTTGTCAACCTTGGGCTTGTCAGGCTCAGCAGCCAGCAGTTGTCTGAATGAAAAAAAAAAAGTTTCTAGCTTCAGTGGGATGGGAGCAAGAGGCAGAGTTGGACTCCAAGGTTGAAGGGCTTTCACCCAGCCTTTAGAGCCTGGCACTTTGAACTTGGACTTAAAGCCTCCAAAGTGTATGAGAATAAACTCCTGTTTATTCAAGCCATCCCATTTTTGGTCCATTCCTGTCAGAGTGGCACTAGGTAACCAAAACAACCATGTAATATGAAGTCTTTGATAACTTCAATCTTTTCTCCATTTATTATGAAGCTATTTATTGGAACAGTTGTGAGGGTTTTTGTTTTCTTTATATTGAGGTATAATCTATACTGCAGACTGTAGTCTTTAATCTTCACGTAAGTGATTTAAGTCATCTTCACTTCCAGCAAAGTTGTGTCATCTGCATATTACAGATTGTTAATGAGTCTTCCTCCATTCCTGATGCCATGTTCCTCTTCATATAATCCAACTTTTCAGATTATTTGCTCAACATACAAACTGAATAAGTATGGTGAAAGGATACAACTTTGACACACTCTTGATTTTGAGCCATGCAGTATCTGCTTGTTCTGTTTGAACAACAGCCTCCTGATCTATGTACTGGTTCCGCATGTGTACGATTAAGTGTTCTGGAATTCCCATTCTTCTCAATGTTATCCATAATTTGTTATGATCCACACAATCAAATGCTTTTGCATAGTCAATAAAACATAAGTAAACATCTTTCTGGTATTCTTTGCTTTCAGCTAAGATCCATCTGACATCAGCAATGATATCCCTCATTCCACATCTCTTCTGAATCCAACTTGCATTTCTGGAAGCTCTCTGTCAATATACTGCTGCAACTGTTTTTGAATTATCTTCAGTAAGATTTTAGCTGCATGAGATATCGATTATATTGTTTGATAATTTCCACATTCAGTGGGATCACCTTTCTTTGGAATGGGTATAAATATGGATCTCTTCCAGTCAGTTGGCCAGGTGGCTGTCTTCCAAATCTCTTGGCATAGCTGAGTGAGTGCCTCCAGTGGGGCATTTGTTTGTTCAAACATCTAAATGGGTATTCTGTCAATTCCTGGAGGCTTGTTCTTCACCAATTCCTTCAGTGCAGCTTTAACTTCTTCCTTCAATACCACTGATTCTTGATCATACGCCACCTCCTGAAATGGATGAACATTGACCAATTCTTTTTGGTACAGTGACTCTGTGTATTTCTTCCATCTCCTTTGGTGCTTCCTGCATCATTCAGTAGTTTGCCCATAGAATCTTTCAGTATTGCAGCTCAAGGCTTAATTTTTTTCTTCAGTTCTTTCAGCATGAGAAATACCATGTGTATTCTTCCCTTTTGGTTTTATAACTCCAAGTCTTTGCACATTTCATTATAATGATTGGGTTTGTCTTCATGAGCTGCTTTTTGAAATCTTGTGTTCAGCTTTTTTATCTTGTCATTTCTTCCATTTGCTTTAGCTACTCTCCATTCATGAGCAAGTTTCAGAGTCTCTTCTGACATCCATTTTGGTCTTTTCTTCATTTCTTGTCTTTTTAATGATCTCTTGCTTTCTTCATGAATGATGTTCTTTATGTCATCCCACAATACCTCTGCTTTTCGGTCATTAGTGTTCAATGCATCAAATCTATTTTTTTAAATGGTCTTTAAATTCATGAGGGATATTATCAAGATCATATTTTGGCTCTCACAAACTTGTTTAATTGTCTTCAACTTTAACTTGAATGTGCATATGAGCAGTTGATGGTCTGTTCCACAATCAGTTCCTGACCTTGTTTTTGCTGAAGATGTTGAACTTCTCCATCACCTCTTGCTACAAAGGTAGTCAACCTGATTCCTGTGTATTTCATCTGGTGAAGTCCACATGTATAGATGCCACTGATGTTGTTGAGAAAAACATATTCATTTGCAATGAATAAGTCGTTGGTCTTGCAAATTTCTATCATGCAATCCCAAGCATTATTTCTATCACCAAGGCCATAATTTCCAACTACCGGTAACTCTTCTTTGTTTCCAACTTTTGTATTCCATTCACCAGTAATAATAAACACACCCTGATTGCATGTTCGGTCCATTTCAGACCTCATAAGTTGGTGGAAATCTTCAATATCCTCATCTTTAGTTTTGCTGGTTGGTGTATAAATTTGGATAATAGTAGTATTAACTGGTCTTCCTTGCTGGTTTATGGATATTATCCTGTCAGTGACAGTGTTGTACTTCAGGACAAATCTTGAAACAGTCTTTGTGATGATGAATTCCATGACATTCTTCTTCCATTTGTCATTCCTAGCATATTAGATTACATGGTTGTCTGATTCAAAATGGCCCAAACCAGTCCATTTCAGCTCAGTAATGCCTAGGATATTGACCTTTATGTGTTCCATTTCATTTTTGACAACTTCTAAATTTCCTAGATTCATACGTCATACATTCCATGTTCTGATTATTAATGGATGTTTGCATCTGTTTCTACTCATTTTGAGTCATGCCACATCAGCCAGTGGAAGTCCAAAAGTTTTACTCTATCCATATCTTTAAGGTCATCTCTACTCTGAGGAGTCAGCTCTTCCTCAGTCAAATTTTGAGTGCCTCCTAACAGGATGGGCTCATTTTCTGGCACTATATTGGAAAATGTTTCAGAGCTATTCATAATGTTTTCCAATAATATATCAGGTGGTGTTTCACTGCTATTCATAAGTTTTTTACTGGCCAATTGTTTGTGAAGTAGATGGCCTCTTCCTTCTTCCAAGTCTGTCTTAGCCCAGAAGCTCCATTGAAACCTGTCCACCATGGGTAACCCTGCTAGTATTTTGCAACACTGATGGCATAGCCTCCAGACTTACATCAATACTTAAGCCACCACTGGAGGACAAACTGACAGACAAGTTTGCTCCTTTAATTGTTCCTAACCCCTCTGCTCCCACCTACCTCAGGCCCAGGCCTTAAAATAGAGCCACTCCTAAGCTAAAGCAACCCCCAAGCCCTGCACCCACCTACCTCCGACCAGGCCCTTAACATAGAGCCACACCCAAGTGAAAAACAGCTCCCGAACCCTGGGCCTGACTACCTCAGGACCCAGCCTTAAAATAGAGCTGCCCTCAAGTGAAAAACAACCCCTGAGCCATGGGCCCACCTACCTCAGGCCTCAGCCAAAATACAAATCCTGCCCCAAGTGAAAAGCAGCTCCAAGTCCCTTGGATCCTGTTTAATCTATTCTTTTTGTAGCAAGCAATCCTCTGTTGAAGTAAAACCAAGGGTCATGTAGATGTGTATGTTCATCTTCCAACTAGGCCTCTCTACCACAATGCTGAAGAACCATGAAGAACATGGTGCATTGACTCACATCACCTTTCGGCACATAATGGGGTTAAAGTTCAGCTATACCTCCATATAACTGACACCTTCCCAGTGCAAGTGTGGCAGCAAATCACATCTCTTTTTGAATATCATTGAAAGTATAAGATCAGCTCCCTGCTGACCTTACTACCATCACAAAGGGTGAATAGGAGAAGCAGAGTGCCAGGAAGCCTCAAATCCACCTCTCACTACCTGATGTCAGGTAGATGTAGAGATTTAGCTCTTCACTTAAAGTTGTGGACACTAGACTGCTTAATATTGTTTGGTTTTTAGAAGATGTCAGGGAATATTTTTGGTTTAAGGTTTAAAGATTATCTCAGGGCAATAATATCAAGGGTTCATCCCACCTCCATGGCTCCAGAATGTGCATGCATTGCCTTGTTCATTGTCTCATTGATTGTGAAGGTGTAGACTAACTCCCTAGCAGTGACTGCCTTGTGGGGAGTGGGCAGAGGACATTGCCTCCTTCTTCTGGGGATAGGAATGAAAAATACCTCTAAACTCAGCCAGGATACCACCATGTGGGAAATCTGCAGGGCAACATGGGGATATGGGATGGGGTAGAAAATCAACTTCCTGCCAAACTTTGTGAAAACTTCCAGTAATGGAGGATATAGTTATTCCATCAGTATTTAACTGAAGAGTAGGTTGGTTATTGCCTAAACATTTTTATTTTATTAGAGCACTTTTTTCCTGTGTACTTTTTTCCCACGCAAAGGGGAATAGGAATTTCTTAGAGATTTTTATTTCTGTGCTGGTTGGTATTTCCAGTTTGAAGCCAGCACCCTATCCAAGATATATAGGCGGCACTCAAGAAACTCAAGCACCAAGATCCTAGGCAGTCCATCTTACTATTTTACCTATAACAGACTTTCTATGTTTGTTGTCTTATGTCCAGAGATGTTTTTGGTTTTAAATGGGCAGACCTAGGTGGGATGGGGCTACTCCAGCAGTGGAGCTAGAAGAAGCCAGATTTTTAATTTTGATCAATACCCTCAGCATCCTCAATTTTGAAGGCAGAAGCACAAGGCCACAGGTTTAAGACTACAAAGGTTGTATTGACAGTGTTGCTGAGTGCAAATGCCAGTGAAGATTTAATTTAAGATTGCTTACATTTATGTTCGTGTTCTTTCTATCATGGCCCATAGTTGTTGAGTGATTGGCCTCAAGCCTATTTCACCCCTAAGACCTGTTATTTTTCAAGCACTCTTTTGCAGAATATCAAGATTTTCCAGGAACAAATATATGGCCATAGAGTGACATGTCTATATTTTTTAATCTTATTTAGTAAAATGTTTGTCTTCCACAGCTTAATTTACCATTATTTCCTATTACTACTTACTTTAATTATCTTTTTTTGTGTTAATTGATTCCTCTTAATAAGATCACTGTACTGGAAAGAATGTCTGTCTTAAGCTACTCAAGGTCAGGTACCATTTTGAAATTTTTTCTGTTTATGGTCCTTCTAGTTGGGATGTCACTTGGCAGTGCACCTTCCTAGATGAACAATGTTGAAAACTATTCTTGTCCATGAAGTAATACCATTGAACACTTTGAATATATCATATAATACATAATCATTGATTATTTCTTTTAAATACATTTATGACAAGGGACTCTGACATGAAACACTCCCAACATTTCTCTCTTTCCAAAAATGACTAATTTTTTTTTATCATATATGACCCACACTATGTTTGAGGAAATGAAGCAGAAACATACTCACATATAATAATTATGTATTTCAGTTTATCTTTCTTGTTTGTGTGAAGGAAATATTCAATTTGGCCTTGTATTGGTAGTCTTAAGAGTCTTTTATTCATTAAGAGCTTAATTTTCATTTTTAAAGACCCAAGCCATGGCCTAGTTTTTGTATTTTTTTAATATAAAAATTATATATTAAATTTTATGTTTAATTTTTTTAATATAAAAACTGTCTCTGGTCAGGAAGAGGAAGACATAGAGAGGTGCATGGGAGGTACAGGCAACAAAAATGAACACTTTTGCATGTATAGTCCTGCACAGTCAATGAAGGCAAACATTGATCTACAGGTGAATAGAAGGGTGGACAGGCTGAATGATCAGGTATGTCTAGGCATGGGATAGTGTACCCATGACCATGTATAGGGTTGGCAGACAGTGTTTCTACAAGTGTATTTATATGTTCTGTAAGAATTCCCAGGTACATAGTAGAGCTGACAAGGGACAAGATTGTAGTCATTTCTTGGCCACAGCCAGCTACCTAGGGGGAGTGAGTAGTTGGACCTGTGGGCTCAGCACCATAGTCTCAGGGGACATCCAGCTCAATTGGCATAACGTACTATACAAAAACATTGTTCCACATCCTACTTTGTCAAGTAGCAACTGGGATCTTAAAATCTTACAAGTGGCCATCTAGCTGCAATGGTGGGTCTCTCCTCATCCAGAGCAAAGAAGAATGAAGAAAACCAAAGACACGTGGAAACAATTAGCCCAACCAACGGGTATACCATGCACTCCTCAGCCTATACAAGTATGAGACCAGAAGAAATAGAGGGTGCCTGGTTGCCACTGTCAGTCACTTGGAGGGGGATTTATGTAGGAAATCATGGATAGAGTGGGAGAACAATATGGATCAAAACTCAAAATCATTAAAAAGGGGGGTGGGAGACCAGGTTTGCTGGTCTGATAGAACCTGGTGGAACCCCTGAGACTATGGCCCCTTGGTAGCTGCTCTTCAGGTCTGGAATTGAACCCATACCTGTGGCTTCCAGCCAAACCAAGACAGGTATATGAGCTGAATATTTGCATTAGGTAGATACACTCCTTGGAGAGATCAATCATGGGAGAATAGAAGGGTTGTATACGCACAATGAGACAGCTTAAGGGGCAACATTGTATGGGAGGAAGGACAGAGGAAAGAGTTAACTATGTGTCGGAGGTGAGAAGGGAACTGCTGCATTGTGGGAAATTGAAGTCAATGTCATGAGACAAAGTGCATGTGAACTACTATACAGAAAGTGAATTTGCTCTATAAACTTTCACCCAAATCATAACAAAAATTTAAAAAGTAAAGAAAATTATAGTGCTATTAAGCTTAAAAAACAAAAACAAAACAAAATAAAGCAAACAAACAAAAACCTCTCTCTGGTCAAAAAGTAACATATTTGATCTCCAATAAGAGCATTAATAAACTGTTGTTCAATGTCATTGAGTCAATTTCAACTCATAGTGATCCCATATGATACAGTAGCTTGCCCCATAGTGTTTTCTATGCTTCATGCGAGCATGACTTTGACCAGATCTTTGTTTTGAGGAGCTGTTGCAGTTAGCAGCTGAGTCCTTAACTGTTATGCTGCCAGTGCTATTTATTAATAAACTCCAAACTCATTGCTGCTGAGTCAAATCCAACTCCTAGTGACCCTATAGGGCAGAGTAGAACTGCCCCATAGGGTTTCCAATGCTGTAATCTTTAAAAAAGCAGAGTGCCACATCTTTGTTCTGCAGAGCGGATGCTTGGTTTGAACCGTTGACCTTTTGGTTAGCAGCCAAACACTTAACCACTGCACCACCATTAATAAACTTTGGTCTAAGGAAGACTGGAGAATTGATGTATTTGAACTATGTTGCTGGTGAATAATACTGAAAATACCACGGGCTGCCAGAAGAATGAACAAATCTTTCTTGAAAGAAGAACAGGCAGAATGCTCCTTAGAAGTGAGAATGGCCAGACTTCATGTCACATACTTTGGTCATGTTGTCAAAGGTCATGTTGTCAAAAGAGACCAGTCCCTGGGGAAGAATACCATGCTTGGTAAAGTGTCAGCTAAGAAGGGGAAGACCCTCAATAAGATGGATGACACAGTGGCTATGATGGGCTCAAGCATAGCAAAGATGGTGAGGATGGTGCCTGCAGTGCTTGGTTCTATTGTACATAGAGTCACATGAACCAGAGCTGACTTGATGGTGTCTAACAATGACAACACAACCTTTATATTTGCAAACAATTTTTTCATATCCTTTCGTTTTCAACCTTATCAACAGATCTTGGAGCTAAGTGTAAAGCAGGTTTTTCTATCTGCATTTTTCAAATGATGAAACAAACTCTCATGTTAAATGAGTTTTCTCAATCACACATAAGTTAATTAAGGCACTAGGAATTGAACAAGGATCAGATGCCATAATGAGACTGATTAAGCTGTCAGAAGCAAAGATTCTCTTACACATGAGCAAACTCAACTCTGATCATTTTTGTTGCATATGCTTCAAACTTCTAAGGGAAAGTTCTTGTGCTTTATTACATGAGAAAAGCAATCTCTCCTTCATCTATAACAATCTGTCTTTCACCATACTCATTTGTGTTTCACATGACTGAGTTTGCTGTTTGGGGAATCCTCAGAGCATTATTCCAAATGGAGAAAAATCAGATAAAACCCATGTTCCTGGATTCAGCCTGTGTGATTATGAGCACAATACTGTATATACAGTAGGATGCCAGAGTGAATAGAAGGCCTTTGAAAGGATGAGCATTCATTCTGACCTAATCACTACAGAATGCTGGGCACAATTATCTTTCTCCAAGTGGCACATTATTATTTGACACATTAATTGTTGTGTCATTTCTTTCTGAAAGGCATGTTCTGTATCTAATACAAACCAGAGGCTTCATGAATTAGCCACAGCGGAGTGCTGCTGCACTGATTTACCTTTCCAAAATACAATCAGCCCAATCTCCTTGCCTGTTTTCAATTACCACAGGCAGACCTGCGCTGCCCTTTGACCTCGAGAGCTTTCCTCCTGTGCCTTGAGGTTTCTGATCAATATCAGCAGTGGCCGACTTTTTCACTGCAGCTAGGAAAGCTCTCCTCCTCTTGGCTGAACCACAGAGACATGTCTTTGCACAATGGAAAATTTTATTAAAAATGTATTTTATTGTTATTGTTGAGAATAAACACAGCAGAACATACACCAAATCAACAATTCTTTTGTGTACAAGTCAGTGATGCTGATTACATTCTTTGAATTACACAGCCATTCTCATGCTCCTTTTCTGAGCTGTGTCTGCCCCATTAATTAGTAAAATCACGCCCTCTAAGTTTCGTATCTAATCTTTTTAGTTGCTGTTTTCAATATGATCCCATGCAGGTAGATCTTGAAAGAGTGTAATGATCAAGGCAGATATTCTTTACTAGTTAAGCTAAACTATGATTCCATTTTAAGAGGATTTCAGGAGATATTTTGGCTTAAGGTCTGAAGATGACCTCAGGGCAATAGTTTCAGTGGTATATCCAGCCTCCGTGGCTCCAGGAAGGGAACATTCTTTAGGACATAGCTTTTGCCTGGAATGTATTGCTCAAGAATACTATACATTTCCCATTTCTCTGTGTCATTTCTACCTCTGTTCCCTTTCCCAGGAATGAGTGTCTGTACGGAGGACAATTTCTAGGATATAAAGACTCTTTAGTCCCGGCCAGGCCCAGACGTTCAAGTCTAGATGATCTTCTTCCATTCCTGCAGCCACTCCTTGGCAGTCTGTGCAGGCTGCTGGGCTGGAGGCCATGGGTTTGCCTCTGTGTCTGTCATCTGTCATGTTGTTAGACCACTGATAGGCTGTCACTGCTTGCCCTTTAAGCCTTCCCTCTCTTCCAACTTTGACTGCTATTGGAGGATGAACATCAAGCAACCGCACAGACCTTCAACTGTGTGCTTGAATTATTCTCATCATGGAAAACAAAACCATTCCATTGTCTTCCCAGATACACTGGGTGTGCATATTCCATAACAAATTTCCATTTTAAAAATTCAGAATTAAAATGCATTTGATGTCCCATGCTTTGCTGCTAGTTAATGACATGCCACCCTGAAGACTCATCTCCCCTTTTGGTTTTAATTAGGTTCTTTTCTGTCACTTTCAGTTCAGTAGCACCTGACTGTTACACACACTGCAGCTGATTATCAAGTAAGTTGTTCTGTGAGCTAGAGGTATGATGAATTAAATATGAAATGTATCACTGAACCCTTCTTTGGCTGCTTCATGGTACATTGTAATTTGGGAAGGGACTATTAAAATAAAATATTAAAGAATAAGCAGAAACAGCCCACTGTTAACATGTCCAATGGCAAGAGAAAATTACAGGTTTCATTGTATATGCGGCACCATCTGCTTCTTCGCTGAGGCTGAGCCTTCGGCTCTCCCCAGGGAAATAGCTGTGGATAAGTTATTCAATTAGAACAGCATTATTGGCCAGCTACCTTGGAGAATTGGGTTGATGATGTTGTGATTACCCTGCTCCACATTCCTTCATGGCTCAGACAGGCTGCAGCACATGGCAACTTCCTTAAGTGTTTACTGAGGCCTACAGTAGAGGTGAACAATTGGAATGAAGAACATCAAGGATTCCTGAAAGAAAATCAATTTTGAATGAACTTTTCTTGCTTAGCCATAGCTTCAATATTCTGAATCATACTGTATTTTTGTGGACTCTCATTGAATTAAGTGACAGAAATGGCAGTAGGGAGGAAAGTTAATTTCATGATATGCATTTAACCTGTGGCACTGCACAAAACAATTCTTCATGTAAGATTACAAGGTAGAAAAATACTCAGGCCTTCTCAAATATGATATTAATCTTAAGGAGGGAAAATCTTGTAGGGGAATAATGCTTCTTTAATAATGATTTTAACTCTTCTTCAAAAACATTTGTATCGTAGAAAGTAATTATTTATGACTTGCTTTAGCACAGAGGTCAGATACACTCATAGATTATATCATTCAACCAACAACTTCCTAAATGGGAGGTTGTTGGGAACACATATTGTTAATTTTAGGGCCCTGCAACCAGGAGATATAATGCTATTCTTCTTACCTCATTCATATCCTTGGAAGGAAGATTGGTCAATTCACCTCTGTAGTGTTACTGCTGCAAACCCAAGGAGAGATCACAATGGGTCGGATTTGACTTGACAGCAGTGAGTTTGGTTTGGTTGGTTTTTGGTGTGTATATGTGCACCTATACATGTGTGTTTGTATACACACACACATACACACACAGAGTAAAACCTGCAAAAGCAGGAAACTATGCAGAAATTTATCAGAGAAGGAACACTCAATTATTTTCTACTAACAGAGTGTAATAGAAAAGTAGTAAGACTGTATACTCTGTCAAAGGTGGAAAAGTTGTAAGAACTGGAAAAATAAGGCAGTACCATTGAGTTCCAGCTCTCACAGCTTTCACTGTATGTGTATATACAAGTGTATATGTGGGTATGTGGTCTGTATATATAGACATAGATATATGTGTATTATGTATAGATAGATTACTGGGTGGGACAAAGAGTTAAATGTTTGGCTACTAGCCAACAGGTTGGTGGTTTGTACCCACTCAGAAGCACTTTGGAAGACAGGCTTGGGGATCTACTTCCCAAAGGTCACAACCTTGAAAACTCTATGGAGCAGTTTTACTCTGCACACATGGAGATTACATGGTAGCTAACAGCAACAATAAATATAAATACACACACACACACATATGTTTTAAAAGTATCTCTATATTTTTTTAAAATTGTAAACTGACCAGTGGGCTATGATAAATCAATTAGAAGGCAGTGATTCCCAATTCTCTTTCCTCTGCTGCAGATATCCTTGTCTAGGAATATCCTTTAAATCTAAATTTTAAATGGGGCGGGGGGGTAAAGCAGAAAAACAACAACAACTGAAAAGACAAACTCACTGCCATTGAGTTGTTGATTCCAACTCATAGTGACCCTCTTTATGGAAGTAGATTGCCCAGTCGTCCTTCCATGGAGTGGCTAGTGGGTTTGAACTGGCAACCTTCTGGTTAACAGTGAAATTCTTCAGGCACGATGCAACCAGAGCTCCTTAAAACAGAAAAGTATTACAGAAATTAAAATCTGAAATAATTTATTTTCACATTTCTAATAAAAATTGACTGCTAGCCAGAAGGCTGACGGTTCAAACCCACCAGCCACTCCTCGGAAGGAAGGTTGGGCAATCCTACTTCCGTAGTGAATACTGCCTCGGAAACCCAAGGAGGGGTCGCTATGAGTCGGGCAGACTCCACGGCACATAACAACAACAACAACAACAATAAATATGTATATTTACAGATAGCTCCTACTATGTCAAATTTTTCTGGGGTGCTTATATGCATCGTGAAGTCAGTTCAGCCATCGTCTAGAATTGCTAATTGAGCAGGAATGCAAACATGCCCCACAACACTGGCTCAGATGCTGATGGCTACAGAATATAAACCAAAAAAACAAACTCACTGCCATCGCGTTGGATCCGACTCATAGCGACCCCTTCTTGGCTTTCCGAGGTGGTATCGCTACGGAAGTAGATTGCCCAACCATCCTTCTGAGGAGTGGCTGGTGTATTAGAACTGCCAGCCTTTTGGTTAGCAGTCAAATGCCTTAGGCACTATGTTACTAGAGCTCCAATATTTGTTGTTGTTGTTGTTATTTGGCGTCGAATTGGCCCCGACTCATAGCTACCCCTCCTTTGGGTTTCTTAGGCAGTATCATTATGGAAGTAGATTGCCCCATCTTCCTTCAGAGGAGTGGCTGGTGGGTTTGAACCACCAACCTTCTGGTTAGCAGTCAAGTGCCTTAGGCACTATGCTACCAGAGCTCCTAGAGCTCCAATATAGCTATCTCTATTTAAGCTTTCATGAATTATAAAATTGTAGTTTTTGTCCACATTTTATTTTATTTATTTTTTTTTTTTGCAATTCCGGTGTTTCAACCTAGTAGTTTCTAAGAGTTTCTAACTATTTATTGCCAAAAAACTTTTCCCAAAATATCATTGGTTTTAATTTGGTGTATAGTATTTTTGACATTCGAAAGTGTTATTCTTTGTAGGTAATCAGATCTATTTTTTCACTTATATTGATTTTCATCACTGTGTGTATAGAAAGTCTTTGATCACTTGAGACAAGTTAAAATTTACTTAAATTTTCTTCTTTCAGTAAGAGATTAGAATTGTTTTTCTTTTTAACTGTTTAATTCATCAGATATTTACATATATGTTGTTGTTATTATACGCCCTCAAGCTGGTTTTCACTCACAGAGAGCCTGTTGTACAACAGAACCAAACACAGCCTGGCCCTGTGCTGTTCTGCTATGCTAGAGCCCATTGTTGCAGTCAGTGTGTCAATACATCTCATTGAAACTCTTCCTCTTTTTTTGCTGTCTCTTCAAGGACTGGTCCCTTTAGATAACATGACTGAATTATAAGAGACCAAGTCTTGCCATCCTCTCTTCTAAAGAGCATTCTGGATGTTGTTGCTATGGTTGTTAGATGCCATCAAATAGGCTCTGACTCCTAGCGACCCTATGTAAAACAGAAAAAAAACACTGTCCAGTCCTGTGCCAGCCTCACAATTCTTGCTATACCTGAACCTATTCTTGTAGCCTGTCTGTCGATCCATCTCGTGGAGGGCTTTCCCCTTTTTCGTTGACTCTCCACTTTACAAGCACAATATCCTTCTCCAGGGAATGGTCCCTTCTGACAACATGACCAAAGTAGGTGAGATGAAATCTGGCCATTCTCGCTTCCAAAGAGCATTCTGGCTGTACTTTCTCCAGGACAGATTTGTTAGTTCTTTTGGCAGTCCATAATACTTTCAGCATTCTTCATCAACACCACTACTCAAAAGCATCAACTCTTCTTCGGTCTTCCTTATTCATTGTCCAGCTTTCACACACGTATGAGGTGATTGAAAATATCATTGCTTGGGTTAGATGTGCCTTAGTCTTCAGAGAGATATCTTTATCTTCAGCACTTTAAAGAGATCTTTTGGAGCACATTTTCCCAGTGCAATACATCATCTGATTTCTTGACTGCTGCTTCCATTAAGGCTGATTGTAGAATCAAGTAATATGAAATCTTTTACAACTTCAATCTTTTCTCCATTTATTATGATGCTGCTTATTGGTCCGTTGTGAGGATTTTCATCTTCTTTATGTTGAGGCATAATCCATGCTGCAGACTATAGTCTTTAATCTTCATTAGTTAGTGCTTCAAGTCATCTTCACTTTCAGTGGGCAAAATTGTGTTGGGTTCGTATCTCAGCTTATTGATAAGTCTTCCTCCAACCCTGATGTCACCTTCTTCTTCATATAGTCCAGCTTCTTGGATTATTTGCTCAGCATACAGATTCAATGGTGAAAGGATACAACCCTAATGTGCTCTCTTCCTGATTTTAAACCACACATTATCCCCTTGTTCTGGTTGAACAATAGCCATCTTGTTTATGTATAGGTTCCTCATGAGCATAGTTAAGTGTTCTGGAATTCCCATTCTTCTCACTGTTGTCTATAATTTGTCATGACCCACACAATCAAATGTTTTTTGCATAATCAATAAGACACAAGTAAACATCTTTCTGGTATTCTTTACTTCCAGTCAAGATCTATCTGACATTAGCAATGATATCCCTCATTGCACATCCTTTTCTGAATCCAGCTTGCATTTCTGGAAGTTCTCTGTCAATATACTGCTACAATCATTCTTGTTTGCTTGCTTTTAATTTTTATTGTGATTTGGGTAAAGTTTACAGAATAAATGCATGTTCCATGCAGCAGTTCATACACACTTTGTCCCGTGACATTGACTGCAATTCCCCACAATGTAACAGCTTTATTCCCACTTCTTATCCATAGTTACCTCTTCCTTGTATCCCTTGCTCCCATGCATTCCTGCCCCCTGAGCTGTCTCCCTGTGTAAATACTGTCCTTTTGTTCTCCCATGATTGATCACTCCAAGGAGTGTACAAACCTGATGTAAATGTTCATCACATATGATTGTCTTTTGTTTGGCTAGAAACCACAGAATTGAGTTCAATTACAGACTTGTAGAATCACTAAGGATCATGAGGCCAGCAAACTTGGTCATTTTTTTTATGATTTTGAGTTTTGTTTCCCATTGTTCTCCCACTCTATCTGGGATCTCTTGCACAGATCCCACTCTGAGTGGTTGACATCGGTAGCCAGGCACCATCTGGTTCTTCTGGTCTCATAGTCATATAGGCAGAGGATCACATGGTCTACCACTCCCTTGGACTAATTGTTTCCATGCATCTTTGTTTTCCTTTGTTCTTCTTTCCTCTGGATTAGGAAAGACCCACCATTGCATCTAGATGGCCACTTGTGAGCTCTTAATATCCCAGTTGTTACTCACAAAAATAGGATGTAGAACAATGTTTTTTGTAATGCAATATGCCAATTGAGCTTGATGTCTCCTGTGACCATGGTCCCAAGCCCACATGTACAACTACTTGCTCCCTCCAGGTAGCTGGCTGTGGCCAAGAAGCCACCAAAACCTTGACCCTTGTCAGTTCTACTATATACCACTGCCCAGTCCTGTGCCATCCTCACAATCCTTGCTATGTTGAGCCCCTCATTGCAGTCACTGGGTCAATCCATCTCATTGTAAGTCTTCCCCTTTTTTTGCTGACCCTCTACTTTACTAAGTATGATCTCCTTTTCCAGGGGCTGGTACCTTCTGACAACATGACCAAAGTAAGTGAAATGAAGTCTAACCATTCTTGCTTCTAAGGAGAATTCCAGCTTCACTTATTCCAGGACAGATTAGTTCGTTCTGGCAGTCCATGGTATTTTAGTATTCTTCATCACCACCACAATTCAAGGCCATCAACTACTCTTTGGTCTTCCTTATTTATTTTCCAGCTTTCCATGCATATGAGATGACTTAAAGTAGCATGGCTTGAGTTAGGCACACCTTAATCTTCCAAGTGACACCATTGGTCCTTAACACTTTAAAGAGGTCTTTTGCAGCAGATTTTTCCAACACTGTATGACATCTGATTTCTTGACTACTGTTACCTTGGGGGTTGATTGTGGATCCAAGTACAATAAAATCTCTGACAATTTCAATCTTTTCTCCTATTAAGATGTTGCTTATTGGTCCAGTTGTGAGGATTTTGTTTGTTTTATATTGAGGTACAATCCACATTGTAATCTTTGATCTTCATCAAAAGTGTTTTAAGTCCTCTTCACTTTTAGCAAGCAAGGTTGTATCATCTGAATATAGTAGGTCGTTAATAAGTCTTCCTCAAATCGTTATGCTGTATTCTTCTTCATATAGTCTAGCTTCTTGGATTATTTGCTCTGCATATAGGTTGGATAAATGTGGTGAAAGGATACATAATTCTCTGATGCACACCTTTTTCTGATTTTAAACCATACAATATCTCCTTGTTCTGTTCAAATGACAGCCTCTTGGTCTATGTACAGATTCCTCTTGAGTACAATTAAGTGTTCTGGAATTTCCATTGTTTTCAGTGTTATCCATAATTTGTTATGAACTATACATTGGAATGCCTTTGCATAGTCAATAAAACACAAGTAAGCATCTTTCTGGTATTCTTTGCTTTCAGCCAAGATCCATTTGACATCAGCAATAACATCCTTCATTCCACATACTTTTCTGAATCCAGCTTAAACTTCCCAGTTTGCCTTAGTCTGAAGGCTCCATTGAAAACTATCCAGTAAGGGTGTCTTTGCTGGTATTTGAAATACCTGTGTTATTCCTCCCAGCCTCACAGCAACATGCAAGCCACCGCTGTATAACAAACTGACAGATGAGTTGTGGGCTTGTTGATTATGGATCCAGGTAAAATTAAATCCTTACCAATTTCAATCTTTTCTCCTTTTATCATGATGTTACTTATTGGTCCATTTGTGAGGATTTTGCTTGCTTTATGTTGAGGTATAAGCCATACTGAAAACTGTAATCTTTGATCTTCATCAGTAAGTGCTTTTAGTCTTCTTCACTTTCAGTAAGCAAGGTTGTGTAATCTGCATATCTTCCTCCAATCCTGATGCTGTGTTCTTCTTCATATAGTCCAGTTTCTTGAATTATTTGCTCAGCATACAGATTGAATAAGTACAGTGAAAGGATACAATCCTGATGCACATCTTTCCTAACTTAAAACCATGCAATATGCCTTTGTTCTGTTTGAATGACTGTTTCTCGGTCTAATTTACAGGTTCTTTATGAACACAATTAATGGTTCTGGAATTCCTATTCTTTGAATGTTATCCATAATTTGTTATGATCCACACAGTCAAATGCCTTTTCATGGTCAGTAAAATACAGATAAACATCTTTCTGATATTTTCTGTTTTCAGCCATGATCCATCTGACATCAGCAATGATAATCTTCATCCCATGTCCTTTCTGAGTCTGGCTTAAATTTCTGGTAGTTTCCTGTCTAAGTACTATTGCACTTGTTTCTGAGATATCTTCAGCAAAATTTTACTTGCATGTTATATTAATGATATTGTTTGATAATTTTCATATTCTGTTGGATGAACTTTCTTTGGAATGGGCACAAATACGGATCTCTTTAAATCACTTGTCCAAGTACCTCTCTTCCAAATTTCTTGGTATAAACAAGTGTTTCCAGTATTACATCAATTTGTTGAAACATCTCAATTGGCATTCCATCAGTTCCTGAAGACTTGTTTTCTGCCAGTTCCTTCAGTGCAGCTTGGACTTCTTCCTTCAGTACTATCAGTTCTTGATCATATGTTACTTCCTGAAATGGTTGAATGTCAACCAATTCTTTTTGGTACAGAGACTTTATGTATTCCTTCCATCTTCTTTTGACGCTTCCTGAATTGTTCAATATTTTGCCAATAGAATCATTCAATATTGCAGTTGAGGCTTGGATTGTTTCTTCCATTCTTTCAGTTTGAGAAATGCCAAGTGTGTTCTTCCCTTTAGGTTTCCTAATTCTAGGTCTTTACATATCTTATTATAATATTTGACTTTGTCTTCTCGGGCCATTCTTTGAAATATTTTTTTTCAGTTCTTTTATGTCATAATTTCTTCCACTTGCTTTAGTTGCTCTCCTTTTGAGAGCAAGTTTCAGAATCTCTTCTGACAACCAATTTGATCTTTCCTTCCTTTCTTGTACTTTAATCACCTTTTGCTTTCTTCATGTATGATGTCTTTGATGTGTTCACACAGCTCATCTAGTCTTCTGTAGTTGATGTTCAATATGTCAAATCTATTTTTCAGATGGTCTCTGCAAAAAACGTATGGGAGCAGCATCTTTATCTGACTTCCTCTAACTTCGCAAAGGAGAGAGAGCATCACATCAACAGCCCAAGGATAATTCCTAAGAAGCGGGGTCAGACATCCTACCACCCTCCAATCATTTTCACCAATTTTGACACCAACTGTCTTGCCCGTGGCACTCTCTACTTCTCTGCTTGGTTCAGTAATTTTGTAGGATGGTCACACATAATTCACGGACAATAGTCATGATTATGAGGTTTATTAGGAAAGTAACAGGTTACAATTCAGGATCAGAAGTAACCCAGGATACAATTCTTCAATGAGCACTGCTTCTTCTCAGCCATGTCATAGACACCCTGCTCTCTGGCCTCGGCCTCTGCTCTGCTCAGGTATATGTTACAAAGCTCTTTTATCTCTGAAGTTGGGTGCACAGGGAGACACCCCACTCTGCCATCAAAGCTCCTTCCCGAAGGCACTCAGCTTCCTCATTCTGTGGGCCAGGAAGCACACTGCTCTGTCTTGTGCTAGTCTCTTGATTGTGCTGCTGCCCTCTCTCTGCTGTTTCTCTGTGTCTCTTTGTTGTTTCTCTGCCAGGGAGATCCAGCTCAGGGATCTCAGATCCAAGGATGTGCTCCTGGTTCTTCTTCTCTCTTGATGGTAGTGAGATTCACCTTTCCTCCTTTGTGATGGCTCATGTTAAGCCTAGCAGAATGGCAAAACTAACCAATCCCCATATTAGGATGCCAAACACCTTATTTCCATAGTCCCACCAGCACAAAGGTGCCATGTATCTTACTGACATTATTATTAAGCTACCCAATCCCTTTGGTAGGCCACAAGCACCTCATATTTATGTAGTTCCACTCAGTCATCTGGTGAAAGTCACAAAGACTATGGCTAGAAGAGCCATACTAAGTTATTTACCGTATTACATTCTCTAAACTCGGGTATGATATACTCAAGGTCATATTTTGGCTCTCATGGACTTTTTTAACTTTCATCAGCTTCAACTTAAACTTTCATATGAACAACTGATAGTCTATTCCAAAGTCATCCCCTAGTCTTGTTCTGACTGATGTTGAGCTTCTCCATTGTCTCTTCCTATAGATGTAGTTGATTTGATTCCTTTGTATTACATTTGGTGAAGTCCACATGAAGTCATTTGTATTGTTGAAAATTGGTATTTGCAATGAATAAGTTGTTGGTCTTGCAAAATTCTATCATGCGATCTTGAGTGTCTTTTCTATCACCAAGACCATATTTTCCAACTAGCAATGATTATTCTGTTTTCAATTTCCACATTTCAATCACTGGTAATTATAAATGCATCTTGGTTGCATGTTTGATAAGTTTCAGACTGCAAGATTTGGTAATATCTTCAATTTCTTCATCTTTAGCTTTAGTAGTTGGTACTAAATTTGAATAATAGTAGTATTAACTGGTCTTCCTTGTATGGATATTATTTGGGCAATCTACTTCCATAGTGATACTGCCTCGGAAACCCAAGGAGGGGTTGCTTTGAGTAGGATCTCACTCCACAGCAGTGGGTTTGGTTTTTGGTTGGTAACAGCCTTGTACTTCAGAATAGATCTTGAAATATTCCTTTTGGCTATGACTGTAATGCCATTTCTCTTCAGTATTTGTCATTCCCAGCATATTATACCACATGATTGTCTGATTCACAATACCCAATACCAGTCATTTTGGTTCACTATAGCCTACAATATCAATCTTTATGCATTCCATTTCATTTCTGATGACTTCCAATTTTCCTAGATTCATACTTTGTACATCCCACATTCTGAATATTAATGGATGTTTACAGTTGTTTCTTCTCATTTTGGGTTGTGTCACATCATCAAATAAAGATCTTGAAAGCTTTACTCCATACAGAGCATTAAGATTGACTCTACATTGAGGAGGAACTCTGGTTGTGTAGTGCCTAAGATATTTGACTGCTAACCAGAAGTCCGGTGGTTCAAACCCACCAGCCACTCCTCAGAAGGAAGATTGGGCAATCTACTTCTGTAGTGATATCACCTCAGAAGCCCAAGGAGGGGTTGCTACGAATCGGATCTGACTCAATGGCAATGAGTTTCATTTTTTTTTCCCCCTACATTGAGGAGGCAGCTCTTACCCAGATGTATTTTGAATGCCTTACAACCTGAGAGGCTCATCTTCTGGAACTATGGCAGGCAATGTTTTACTGCTATTCATAAAGTTTCAGTGGCCGATTTTTTTCAGAACTAGACCCCACACCCTTCTTAGTCTTTCTTAGTCAGGAAGCTCTACTGAAACTTGTCCACCATGGATGACCCTGTTGGCTTTTGAAATACCAGTGACATAACTTCCAGCATCGCAGCAACATGCAAGCCACCACAGTATTACAAACTTACATATGTATGTATGTGTTTAACAAGGTCAAAGTTTCCATGAGGTCATGCTATGCTATTAAAAAATCCTAACACCTTAGTGTCTTAATATACTCCCTTTTTCTTGTTCATGCAAAGCCCACTGTGAGTGCTAGAACCTTCTTGGACAGATATCTTCTTGTGTACTGAAGTTATTTTGCAGAGTGCTTCAATATTATAACACCTCCATCTCAACTGAAGGCTTCAGTTCCTCTGTGACAGGGGAAGAAGAGTGTGAAGAATCCTCAGCATTGTCGTCTGAAGGAAGTGTTTTAGCCTTTCTTCAGAACCAGTCTTCTAGCTCCATCCAGCTGCAGAAAGGGCTGTACAAGGAGGGAAAAAGAAAAATTTTGGTAAGGATTTTTGATAGGCAGAGTCTGTTCTTCTGGTTTTCATATATTCAATTCACTCTTCCTCTTGCAGAGATATTGTACCCTCCCATATTGTACCAGATATTGTACCTAGGAGAGACAACCCCAAAATCTCCTCCAGTCATTGCATAGAGCTCAAACTCCAGAATGTCTGTGTGGTACACAGATCTGTAAATAACTCTTCTCATTCTGAAAACATATCAATTAAAATACCAAGTTATTAGCCACCCACATCTGATATTAATTCTTGTGGGTAGACATGTTGACATTTTGCGAGTCCACAGCCTTGGTTAGGGCTGACTCTGCCCTCTGGGAGGAGCTGATGTGTTTCTTTCTTTCTGTGATATGTTTTTCTTGGACTCATTAAAAATTGGTCCTGGGGAATTGTGTTAGACTGGGTTCTCTAGAGAAACAAAACCAGTAAAGCTTATATATATATATATATAGAGAGAGAGAGAGAGAGAGAGAGAAAGAGAGAGAGAAAAATTTATCTTAGGAAAATGGCTCGCACACTTATAGAAGCTGACAAGTGCAAAGTTCCTGGATCAAACGTCAAGCTGGAGGCTTTTCCACATCAAGCTGGAGGCTTTTCTCAACTCTTGCAACCACAGGGGCTGTGGAGCTCAAGGCAGGCAGGGAGTACACCAACTGTTGACTCCAATGAATGATGAATCCAAGATCTCCAGACCAAATGGTGGGCTGTTCACCCACGGACAGTTGTATGCAGCACAACAGAATCCCAATCCACAAAAGAATGTCTCTTTTCCCAGGATGTCCTGGAATATACTGGAAGCAGGTCACACCGCTAGGGAAACTCCCTTTCACCAGATTGCCTGCTCAAAAAATAATCATCTGATCTCATCATGGGAATAACCACATCACAACAGCTTAAACCACACAGAATTGTGGTCCAGCCAAGTTGACACACAGCTCAACTATCACAGGAATATTTAGGAAAAGCCTGGTATTGCAATGGTTAAATCCTGAGCTGCTAACCAAAAAGTCAGCAGTTCAAACCCACTAGTGGCTCCTCAAGAGAAAAGACCGGATGATCTGCTTTCAGGAAGATTTCAGCCTAACTCTTTCTATGGGGCCCTTTCTTCTGTCCTATATGGTTGCTACGAGTTGGAATCTACTTGATGACATACAAACACCACCACAACAGGAACTATACAGTTTACAGAAGTTGCTATGGGCTCAATTCCATCACATAGCAGCTCCATATATGTCAAATTAGAAGTGTGCTCCACAGGGTTTTCAGTAGCTGATTTTTTTGGAAGCCTATGGGAAGGCTTACCTTCCAAGCTACCTCTGGGGAGAGTCCAGTCTCCAACCTTTAGGCCAGTGCCTGATCATATACCCTTTGCACCACCCAGGGATTTCCCCTGAGGACTATGCAGCTTTCTTATCAGCTTCCTGCTTTGGAGTCTAAGAGTTCTTTTAAGATACTTACAGTCACAGGCTCTTTTAGTCCAGGCTGAGGATTTCTTTGGAAATACAAGTAACCTTCTTAATATTTGTGTAGGTTTCTAATCCTTTTTATTCTAATTAACTTCACATGGCAGTAATTGGAGCTACAAGTCTTTATGTAACATAGTTCTCACATCACCTGTATTTCTTTGAATTCTTGAGCCCATACCAGTCTAGACCTAAGGGGACACTGAGTACCATGAGTGATCTAGCTTTGACAGAACCACACCTTTAAACTCTTTTACATTTTATCCAGTTGAAAATATTACTTGACCTGAGGCCCTGACTTTGATCTTTGCCCTGATGACTTTATTCAGTTAAAGACTTTGTACAGCACTGAAGGCCAAATTTTAATCTCTTTTTTATTTGCTTGTTTATTTATTTATTTATAGCTAGGCTCAGTTGCAGAGGCCATTTACATTGCATCTATTACTATTTAGGGCTGAGAAGCAATTATTTTTTGCACTCATGCAAGACCCCATATTTCTTCACTCTCTAATTCCTTTTATTCTTGCTTGAGAGCAACCAATTCTTTTCTGAGCCTTTTTCTTGTAATCGTTACCAAATACAACCCACAGCAACCGACATACAGTACTAACTTTCTCTTTTCCAAATTCTGACACTAGAGCTATGCATTCAACAGGTACATGTTTTGCCTTTCAAGTTATCAGAAGTTAAAATTTTACCAATTTTGCTCTTCTGCAAAACTTAAGTCTCCATTTTCTAGACTGGGATATCTACAGCAGAGAAAAGCACATAGGGAATCATTCACTGTCTCCTAATTGATTTATCATAGCCCACTGGTCAGAAGTAATCATGGAGCCCTGTGGAGCATAGTATCATATGTGTTCACAGTGAGAAGGAGTACTGTAAATATTGGTTATCACTAGAAAGTTCAATGTCAATGAAAATCTAATGTGTTTTTTTTCCACTCCCCAAAGGACACATTTTTCCAAGCAATTTGTGTGACTAATATCTCCCTTCTCCTATTTGTCCTTTTTCGATGAAATATTTCAGACATACCAAGTTACAAAGAATAAATCAACAAACACCTGTGGATAACTTCTGTCCAACAGAAGAAATGAAATTCACCAATAGCCCATCCAAATATCATCTAACTCCCTACCCATCCCTCCTTGAGTTAGTTATTATCCAGAACTTTTTTTAATCATTCCTATATATTTCACATTTTTATAAGTGTTCATGTATTTTGGGATTAAAAAAAATTGTTAGACATTTTTAAACAAATATCAACACTGAGACTAAACAATGAACTTGTATACCTATCAACCAGCTTCAATATTATTTTTCTACTGTATTTGCTCTATTCCTCCCCACAAATGATTTGGGTCTAAATTATTTTAATTTTTGCATAATATTAAATACTGTATAAATATTATACTTAGGTATTCTTCTGTCACAGTGTTTTTGTTCAGTATTTGTAAGATTCATTCAGAAATATGAGTATTTCTAAGTAACTTTATTGCTATATAGGTTTCCTTTGAATACATATGCTATAAATTATTTGTTCACTCTCTTACTGATCAACATTTAAATGTGTCTAATTTTATACTCTTGCAAGCACTGCTGCAATAACCATTTTTGGACATATTTTTCTTTGGCTTTTACATGTGAGTTTCTCTTGGATATATACTTGGAAGTAAAATTACTATATCCTAAGTAATACATAATTTTAACTGTTCAAAATATTGATAGTGTGTTCTGAAAAATAGTTTAGCCAATTTACATTTTTTTTTTTTTTGCAATTTTTGACAATCTGACAGCTATGATACCTCTTGTTTTGTGTGTGTGTGGGTGTGTGTGTGTGTGTTGTTGTGGGAGATTTTAGTATCTCAGAAATTAGTAGATACTCAGGTTTGACTTGCATAAACTTGTTTAGTTTATTGCAATGTAGTTATAGCAAAGCACACAGGTAAAGACCTTACAGCATTCATTCAGAAACAACGAATCAGAATTAACAATTATGGTTATAATGTTAGTTTAAAGGTTAAAGTCCAAATCTATAGTCTTTAGAATTTTATCTTTAACAAAAATCCTCAGAAGGAAGGCTTGAATATTGCTGGAACATGGTAGAGATCTCTCGTAGCTAAGGCCCAAGTTTGGGAGTGGTGGCAGACAGAATCTCAGCTTCATCTCTGCCTCCTCTCAGTGAGTGAGTTAAAGTTTAGGGTTTATTTCAGAATTTCTCACCATAGTTCCACACAACAAGGGCCTGTATTATACCTAAGACCAGTATGCTGTATCTTTTCTCTAGGGTTAAAGAGAAGCAAATGACACATCTTTCCTTCAAGGTTATAAATTGAGGAGATTATTTGGATTTATGTCTCAATGTTAGTTTACGAAGATTAACTGTTGTGCTTCTATGTTTCTAATGTCTAAATTCAGAATTTTCTAAATAATGTTCTTATGATGTAACAGGTTTCTAATGACATAGTTAATATAAGCAAGCCTCACAGAGGTAGATATAATTCTATCTAAGTTCATATTATGAATGCTTTTCATATGTACTTTGAAAGCATGTTGTTGTTGTTATGTGCATTCAAGTAGGACCTGACTCATAGCGACCCCTCCTTAGGTTTCTGAGGCAGTATCACTACAGCAGTAGATTGCCCAACTTTCCTTCCTAGGAGTGGCTGGTGGGTTTGGACCACCAGCCTTCTGGTTAGCAGTCAAGTGCCTTAGGCACTATAGTGTCTTATACCTTGTGGAAACTGAGATCATTATGGAAGCATACAGAACAGCTTTTAATTGTATTTTCTTGCTTATTAGTGACAATAAAATCTTTTACCTATTTACCAGGCATTAGGATGTTTCTTTTGTAACATGTCTATTCATATTTGTTGCTCATTTTTCTAGTTTAAAAATCTTTCATTTGTTCATAGGAACTCTTTTCTTTCATCAGAGCTGCTAGATAGTGAAAATGGTTAAATGCTCAACTACTAGCTGAAAGGTTGGCTGTCTGAACCAACTCAGAGGCACCTTGGAAGATAGTCTTGGTGATCTGCATCCAAAAGGTCACAACTTTGAAAACTCTATGGACGAGGTCTACTCTGCACACATGGGGTTGCTATGAGTCCTAATTGATTCAAAGGCAACTAACAACAACAACAATAACAACAATCCTTTGTAAATTATATAGATTACAAATATCTTTTCTAAATCTATACATTATCTTTCCACATTATTTATGGGGTTGTTTGGGTTTTTTAATTACTATTATTTATAGTTTTCTTTTTTTTTTAATTTTGATTCAGCTGGATTTCTCAGTATTTCATTGTAGCATGAGCTTTGTCTGTTTTGTTTTAGAAATCCCTTCTCCCCTACATCATAAAGATCCTATGCCACATTTTCTCCTAATTTTTTTTTTTAAGTTTTTCTTTATTTATTTAGGTCTTTAATCCACATAGAATTGATTTTTTGTATACAGTGTAAAGAAGAAATCCTTTTTCTCCCAAGATAACTATCTACTCCTGAACTATTTTTTAAATAATCTATTTTTCTCACTGTTTTGTAATACCTCCTCTCTCATATATACATACATACTTATATATATGATTCTTTTCTGTTTCTTTGGTGTATTTGTCTTATTTTGAACCAGTACTGCATGTAGGTTATTACTATCACCACTTTCACATTAAATGTTTATGTTTAGAAGGCAAGCCTCCCAGAATTTTGCTATACAATGTTCTTTCTTCTCCTTGAATACCATTACAGAAATACTCTTAGTTTCCAAAATTTTCATATAGCATTCTAAGTTCTTAGGTATTAGTGTTGGATTAAGTCATGGGTATCTAGTGATTTTCATTATTGGTTCTTAAATGTTTTATATATTGAAATTATATAATATGCTCTAATACCTGATATGATGGACTCAGGAATAGCGAGGATCATGAGGCTGGTACAGGCCCAGGCAGTGTTTTGTTCTGTTGTATGTAAGGTTGCTATGAGTCAGAGCTGATTCGACTGCAACTAACAGCAAAAACAAAAAATACCTGA
>NW_006921799.1:1182305-1193919 GCF_000298275.1 Orycteropus afer afer
ACTCATAGCGACCCCTCCTTGGGTTGCCGAGGCAGTATCACTACGGAAGTAGATTGCCCAACCTTCCTTCTGACCAGTGGCTGGTGGGTTTGAACCGCCAGCCTTCTCGGTTAGCAGTCAAGGGTCTTAGGCACTATGCTACCAGAGCTTCTCTCTCTATATATATACATATATGTTTATATATTCATGTCTGTTTATTCTTGTTGCAATGGAAACTCAAAATTTTAATCAAATCAAAGTAGTTGCACAAGGACTTTAATTTGGATAGTATTAAATATATGCATCAAGTTAAATAATAAATATATTTCTTGTCCATCTTTTCATCTGTTAATACAGCATGCCTCAACAGTTTTTAAAATGTCTTTTATATTTTTCTACGAAATATCATTTTCTTTATATATTTCTCACATATTTGTTGTTACATTAATGCCAAATATTTTGTTATTTTGTTTCCATTGTGGTTTGAATTTTTTTTTAATTTTCATCACACTTTAAATTTGTTACTTTATAGAATATAGGAAGACAAGACATATAGCTTTTTCACTTTTTATTGAGACTATGTATTATACTCTTAATAAGTTTAAGTACTTTTTCATACATTTCTCTGAGTGTAAGTATATAATCACATATTCTATGAAGAATGGTTATTCATCTCTCTCTTTCTTAACACTATGCACTGAATTTCTACTTCATGTTTCAATGTACTTTTTAGACTTTTCATGCAATATAAAAATCATAGTTCTATTAACAAGGATCATTGCCTTATTAATTATATTAAGGAGATGTCTCTAATATTTTAAATTGATGACAATCTAGTTTTAAGATTGTAATTTTTATCATATTGAGTTATTCTTCTATACCTCATCTCACAAAACAATTAACAAAAGGATATATTTAATTTTATTAAAGGTGTTATGATCTTGATTCAATAGCTGGTTGTTATGAGTAGAAAACTGACTTGATGGCACCAAACCACAAAAACATCATGTTTTGTTTTGCTTTGTTTGAATTTTACTCCTAGGCAGGGGTATAGCAGAGGCAGACAGTGGGAGTGATCTGCCCTGAGTACAGGCAATTGTTTAGGATTTAGACAAACATAAAGTATTTTTTCAGGAAAGAGTGTTTTATCACTGGGCTTGTCTAGAATTGCCAGTGGATGGATATGATAAAAAGCAGAGAAAATTTTATCTAGTTTTATTATTGTTTTTAAATTCTCTGTAACTATGTATCCTGTTAAAGAGTTCTGATGGTGTAAAAGATAAGGCATTTAGCTGTTAACTCCAAGGTTGACAGTTCAAATCCACCAGCTACTCTACAGGAGGAAGATGAGGCATTCTACTTCCAGAAGGATTTACAACCTTGAAAAGCAGTAGCAGTCAGCATGAGTGGGAATCTACCCACTGACAGAGAATTGTTTTTTTTTTATGTACCCTAAAATTCTGTATCCTTAGATGATAGGTCTGCCCTTAGAAAGCCACTTCCCATCAGACTTTGTAATGTAATAAATTTCCCAAAATAGCCATCTTTGTATTTCTAGAAACAGCCATACTCAGAAAACTCTTGTATGTGTATTTCATAGAATTTGGATTGCTGATCTTTTATTTAGTATATTTTTTCTATATTTATATTAGATATTGGTATGTAAATCTTAGGAGAGTGGCCACAGTTTATCATGCTTTGCTATCAAGGATATATTACCAATGTAAAATAAATGAGCTAATTATTCTTTATGTTTTATACTCATTCAACTTAAAAGATACATATATATTCTAAATTTTATAAACAGGGGAACTGTTTCATTGAATGGAAATGACCTATTCCTTAAGAATTTGAAAACAATGTGCCCATTAAATTGTCTGAGTATTTCTTTAATAACTTTAAAGTTTTCTTCTAAGTTTTTAAAATTAATTTTCACTTTCCAATAAAGAAAATTAGACAAATAACCTCAGAAGGAAAGTTGTGTATTCTACTTCCATAGTGATACAGCCTGGGAAACCCAAGGAGGTGTTGCTATAAGTTGAAATTGACTAGATGGCAGTGAGTTTGGTTTTGAGTTTTGGAATAAATAAAATAAATACTTAATTGTGATTTTTAAAATTTTGACAAATATGTTTCTCCATGTTATCATCTATCAGTATCTTTTATTATTCTTTATTTTGTGTATCTGGGTGATTTCTAGTGTTCCTGAGTATTCTTTTTTCAGAATTTTATCTGTCCTTTTTTTAAATATTGAGAACTTAATTTATCTTTTTTTTTTTTTTTTTTTGCTTTTCTGTGCTACTATGTAATACTGCCTCGGAAACCCAAGGAGGGGTCAGTATGAGTCGGGTCCGACTCGACGGTACATAACAACAACAACAACATCTTTTTTAAATCCTTCTCTCTCTCTCTTTTTTTTTTTTTTTTTTTTTTTGCTTTTCTGTGCTACTATGTAATACTGCCTCGGAAACCCAAGGAGGGGTCAGTATGAGTCGGGTCCGACTCGACGGTACATAACAACAACAACAACATCTTTATTGATGTCTAATTTCTACTTCTTAAATCTTTGCTTAATTTTAAAATGGCTCAAAAAATTTTTATTTACTTAATATATTTTTATTCTCCATCTTTTGTTTAATGGTTGAAGTATTAAGGTAATAAATGAGTATTGATGTGTAGTGATATCATTTCTTTATGTTCCAAGTCATCTAAACTTTTAGGTTTCTCTTTCATATTATACCTATTCAAAACTTTCAAAAAAATGAAATCACTGCCATAGAGTCAATTCTGACTCATAGTTAACCCTCACTGTGTTTTTAAAGTTGTAAATCTTTATGGAATCAGAGTGCCTCATCTTTCTTTCCCAGAATAGTTGGTGAGCTTGAACCACTGACCTTTTGGCTAGCAACTAAAAGCCTTAACTAGCTATTCAGAGATATCTAATTTCTATAGCTTTCTCTTTTTATTTCTTAAATTTTGTTTATTATGGTCTCTAAATATGCTCTATCCAATTTTTGTTTCCAGGTGAAGAATTTTTTGTGATCTAGTTAATAGATTTTTTCCTCTCTTTTTAATGTTCCAAGGACACTTAAAATGGAGATATTTCTTTGAATGTCTGATAAAAATTAAATCTATATCAATTCATTTAACCATTAATATTATTAAAAGTATATCATTATCCTTATTTATTTTTTGACCTAATAATTTGTAAAAAGGAGCTCTGGTGGAGCACTGGCTAATGCATTCGACTATGAACTAAAAGGTTGTCAGTCAAAATTCACAAGCTGCTCTGCTAGAGAAAGATGAAATGGTCTGCTTCCATAAAGATTTACAGCCCTGGAAACCCTGGAGGAAATTGTGTACTGTCCTATAGGGTCACTCTGAGTAGGAACTGACTCAATGGCAGTGATAATTTGTAAACAATTGAAAGAACTGTGTTAAAATATCCCACATCAATTTTGTCTTCAGTTCTGGGAATAGAAGAAAAGAAATTTCTTCCATATTTTCTTTTTTTTTTTTTGACTTCCTGGTTTTGGTAGCAAAGCAGACCTCTGATATTGATTATTTTAAAATTGACTTACATCATCTCTGTTATTACTTGATATTTTTCACATTCTAGCACCAATTTTCTCTGTCCTGGTTTCACTGTTCTTGTGAGTTTTTATTTCCCCTCATCATCTGCCCACTGATCCTACTCTAAATATTTTCAAAAATATTTTCTTTAGTAGAAAGATGGAAGTGGCTGTATGATGGGATACTACCCAGGCATCCTATTTTATTAAAGTTCTAATGTATTATTTAATTTTAAATTATGTGGTAGTTAAGTTTCTATGTCAACTTGGCTGGGCCTGGTTGAACGTCTAGGCAGCTGCGTGTAGTTATTCCCCATGATAAGACTGATAATCAACTCCATGGTGGAATCTACTGTGAGCAGCTGAGTAGCTGCCTTAGGGATGTGTTCTGCTTCCTGTATATAAGAATAAGCCTTTGGGAATGGTCTCTAGCTTATGGCATGCTTAAACCCTGTATGTAGCCGTGTCTTTGTTCAGCAGCCTGCCATGCTCTGCCCACCTTGGGACTTTCAACGGACTTGAATTAATGGCCTGCCATGTGGTTTAGTAACATTGGGACTGTGCCTTTTTACTTGTCAACCTTGGGCTTGTCAGTCTCAGTAGCCAGTAGCTATCTGAGTGAAGAAAAGCCTCTAGCTTCAGTGGGCCAGGAGCAGGAGGCAGAGCTGAAGCCCAAGGTTGAGGGGCTTTCACCCACCTCCTAGAGCCTGACACTTTGAACACAGACTTAAAGCCTCCAAACTGTAAGAGAATAAACTCCTGTTTGTTCAAGCCATCTCATTTGTGGTATGTTCCTGTCAGAGTGGCACTAGGTAACCAGAACAAATTATTACCATTTCACATTATTTAGCATTAATGGAAGAAGGAGCCCCAGGGGCACAAACATTTAAGCTCTCTGCTACTAACCTAAGCGTTGGCAGCTGGAAACTACCCTGTGGCCCCGTGGAAGAAAGACATGGAAATCTGCTTCCTTTAGCATTACAGCTAAGAAAACCCAATGGGGCAGTTATACTCTGTCACAAGAGATTGCTGTAAATCAAAATCAACTCAGTGACACCTAACAACCACAGTAACATTAATGTACAGATATTTCTCACTCTAGAAAAGTTTCTTTGCCACCTGGGGCAGAAAAGAGAGCAAGAGAGGAAGTAAGCCAACGGAAAAGATGTCAAACGTTTGCAAGAGTTTATCTTTAATCTATTAATTAAGTCAATTTCAAGTCAATGGACCTATAGCCAAGCAGATAATGGTGTAACAATGAATAATCAGTGTGTTATTCTTTCTTGTTTTCTTTTTTTACTATTGTGTTTTTTTTTTTTTAATTTTTATTGTGATTTAGGTGAAAGTTCATGGAGCAAATTCATTTTCCATACAGCAAGTCATACACATTTTCTTTCATGTCATTGACTGCAATTGCTCACAATGTAACAGCTCTCTTCCCACTTCCTCCCTGTAGTTACTTCTTCCATGTGTCCTTTTTCCCTATGCATTCCTGCCCCCTGAGCTGTCTCCCAGTGTGAATACTGCCCTCCTGTGATCACATGATTGATCGTTCTAAGGAGTGTATCTACCTGATGTAAAAGTTCACCCCATATGCCTATCTTTTGTTTGGCTGGAAGCCACAGGAGTGAGTTCAGTTTCAGATCTGAAGGGCAACTAGGGGCTATAGTCTTGAGGGTCTCACCAGGCTTTATAAGACCAATAAATCTGGTCATTTTTCATGACTTTGAGTTTTGTTCCTCATTGTTCTCCCACTCTATCCAGGATCTCCTGCAGTTATCCCTTTCAAGTGATTGACAGTGGTAACCAGACATCATCTAGTTCTTCTGGTCTCATGTCATATAGGCTGAGGATCATCACATGGTCCACTAGTCCCTTGGACTAATTATTTCCATGGGTTTTCTTCATTCTTCTTTGCTCTGGATGAGTAGAAATGCACTGTTGCATCTAGATGGCCACTTGCAAGCTTTTAAGATCCCAGTTGCTACTCATCAAAGTAGGATGTAGAACAATGTTTTCTGTGTACTATATTGTGCCGATTGAGCTTGATATTCCTTGCAACCATGGTCCAGAGCCCCCTAGTCCAACTACTTACTCCATTATGGTGGTTTGCAATGGCCAAGAAGTTATCATAACTTTGCCCCTTGTTAGCTCTGTTATGTATTTGGACATTTTTACAGCACATACAAATAACAGATGTAGAAATATCATCTGCCAACTTTATATATGGTTGTGGGTGTAGTCCCTTTTGCTTAGACATACCTGATCCTTCAGCCTGTCTACCCATCTATTTACTCATAGATAAATGTTTATTATCACTGACAACGCAGTGTTGTATATGTAAAATGGTTTATCTTTGTTGTCTGTACTTCTTGTGTACCTTTCTGTGTTCTCCTCTTCTTAGTGCCACTGTGTTGATCATTCACTTTTGATACATTTTCTTTTTATGTTTTATTTTGATGTCTTGAACATCAGTGTTTTCTTTTGCTATATTTTGATAGCATTTTAATTTTTATGGTTACATTTCCTGTTTCATCTTTACAAAAAGGTGCTATATATTTACTTAGTAAAAACAGAAGTTGGTTCAGACTGAAAACCTGACAGTTGCAACTGTGGTGCTTTTCTTCACTGACTCATTCTCTCCATATAGCAGTGAGGATATTTGCCCAAAAGTTATTCAAAACTTTCTGGGTTTCTTCCTGTACTCTAAATTTTTACCATTGAGATGCCTGATGACCCAGAAAGAAGCCTGGAAATTTTCATTTTTCTCTATCCAAAGGACTTCAGATAAAGAAAAACTTTAGGAATAAGAAAGTAAAGGGGTACAAAGGGGGACTCACCTTTTCATGTTGTTGTGTATTAAGTTCTGGTGGCATAGTGCTTAAGGCATTTGATTGCTCACCAGAAGGCTGGTGGTTGAAACCCACCAGACACTCCTCAGAAGAAAGATTGGGCAATCTACCTCTGTAGAGATACAGTCCCAGAAACCTAATGAAGGGATGGCAGTGAATTTGGTTTTTGGTGTGTTAAGTGGAGAAAGTGGGTTTTATGACGTGACAACACAAATCTAATTGGCAAAAAAAAAAAAAGAAAGAAAGAAAAGAAAAGAACCAAAAACCTTTAGTACTCAACATGAGGATGTGTTATCATCGTGAAAGCTGAAGTAAAACAAACAGTAATAGGATGGAAACTACCTACTTGTAGACTGTCACCATTTCTTCAACCATGTGCTGCTTAGGAACTGATACTGAGCACATTCTCAGTAACCATAATACCAAAAAAAAAAAAAAAAGACAAAAATGGGCATACAATGGACAGGGAGAAACAAACAACATGAGCTATAGTATGAATCAAGGTAAGAAATTCAAGGTATATCGAATTTTGGTGTTTCAAACACATTTTCAAAGGCTATTTTCAACCATAAAAAATAAGAAAATAAATGTACACATAAGGTTTTCCCTGGCCAATTCTTTGAGAAAGGTGATCCCTCAGATTATTAAAAATACAGAACAATATCATTAATATTGCATGCAAGTAAGATCTTACTGAAGATAATTCAAAAACGGTTGCAGCAGTACATTGACAGAGAACTTCCAGAGGTGCAAGCTGGATTCAGAAGAGGATGTGGAACAAGGGATATCATAGCTGTTGTCAGATGGATCTTGGCTCAAGGCAAAGAATACCAGAAAGATGTTTACTTGTGTTTTATTGACTATGCAAAGGCATTTGATTGTGTGGATCATGACAAATTATGGATAACATTGAGAAGAATGGGAATTCCTGAACACTTGATTGTATTCATGAGGAACCTGTATATTGACCAGGAGGCTGTTGTTCGAACAGAACAAGGGGACTCTACATGGTTTCAAATCAGGAAGGGAGTGTGTCAGGGTTGTATCCTTTCCCCATACTGATTCAATCTATATGCTGAGCAAATAATTCGAGAAGCTGGACTATATGAAGAAAAACATAGTATAAGGATTGGAGGAAGAATCATTAACAACCTGGGATATGCAGACGATACAACTTTGCTTGCTGAAAGTGAGGATGACCTGAGGCACTTACTGATGAAGGTTGAAGAATACAGTCTGCAGTATGGATTACGTCTGAATATAAAGAAAACAAAAATCCACACAACTGGACCAATGAGCAGCATCACAATAAATGGAGAGAAGATTGAGGTTGTCAAAGAATTCACGTTGCTTGGTTCTACAATTGACACCAATGGAAGCAGCAGTCAGGACATTAGACGATGTGCAGCATTGGTAAAGTCAACCATGAAGGAACTGTTTCAAGTGCTGAGGAGCAAGGATGTATCCTTGAGGACGAAGGTGGGCCTGACACAAGCCATGATATTTCCAATTGCCTTGTATGCATGTGAGAGCTGGACAATGAATAAGGAAGACTGAAGAAGAATTGATGCTTTTGAGTTATGGTGCTGGCAAAGAATGCTGAAAGTACCATGGACTGCTGAAAGAACTAACAGATCTGTCCTGGAGGAAGTGCACCCAAAATGCTCCTTTGAAGCGAGAATGGTCAGACTTCAAATCACCTATTTTGGTCATGTTGTCAGAAGGGACCATTCCCTGGAGAAGGATGTCATGCTTGGTAGGGCGGAGGGTCAACGAAAGAGAGGAAGACCTTCAACAAGATGGATTGACATGGTGGCTGCGATGATGGGCGCAAGTATAGCAGGGATCGTGGAGCTGGCGTGGGATCAGGCAGTGTTTCATTCTGCTGTGCATGGGGTCGTTATGAGTAGGAAATGACTCGACAGCACCTAACAACAACAAATGTACACATTTGGAAGAAATTAACAACTTACAAAATAATTAGCTGGACATGGGAAGAAAAATTTCTTAAGGAATATATATAGAGAAATGGTAAGTTTGTTAATAGACTACGTGGAAAGACAACAAATATTTTTATTTAGATGTAAAAAGGATGTTGTAGCAATCATTCTAAAACAATAACTTTGCTTTAGACTCCTTTTTCTAGACAGTCAACTGTTTGTTCCAATTATCAATAATTGTAGTATTCAATTATTATGACATTCAACCTAATTATATATATATATATGTATATGTATATATATATATATATATATATATTTTAATCTCAGATTTGTCCATGATTCATCATTGAAGGACTAGTATTTTATAGGATGCAGGTTCCATGCCCAGAACTGCCTTGTTGTTGTTGTGTTTGCCAGATCTGAGTCATAGTGACCCCTCCTTGGGTTTCCAAGGTGGTATCACTACAGAAGTAAATTGCCCAACCTTCCTTCCAAAGAGTGGCTTGTGGGTTTGAACCACCACCCTTCTGGTTAGCAGCCAAATGCCTTAGGCACTACACTACCAGAGCTTCTAGAACTGCCTTAGCAGCATGATTAAAAGACAGGAACACTGGGCTGGGAGGCAGAGAACTTTTCGCCTCTAGTTCTGATTATCTTGGAATATATCTGTGTTTACATGAAAAAGTCCCTTGACCTTGTTTAGAACCTGTTCAGTGTCTTCTGAATCAGGTTTGGATTCATAGTATAATTACCTGGGCTACTTCTAAAATATACTGCCCTCTCTCAACCTCACCTGGGCCCAGTGATTCCGATTTAATTAGACTGGGGAGTGTCTTAGGATTCCAAAAGTTTAAGCTGTTCATATTTCTAATTTATAGAGAGTGTTGAGGATATTTGTCCTGCATGATTTTAAAATCCCTTCTAATTCTCACAATCTAGTACTCTTTAGAAACAACTTCATAGATTATTTGTCATAAAAAAATTTGTTAAAATTCATATTTTTTTAAAAATTGTATTATTTAGCTAAGATCTCTGATTGAAGCAAATAGTATATTTGCAAGTGAAAATTATTTTAGACAATGACATGATTCAGGCAAAATGTTCTTGTTTCCAGGGAATGTCAATAGTAATTGAAATGGTGCCACATTACTTTTTATATGTGCATCCAAAACAGAAGGATCTGTGTTCAAATCCCAGCTCTGCTATCTACCCATAGCTTGGGACCCTGGGCAAATCACTTGAATTATGACCTCTTAGTTTCCTCATCAGTTAAAACAAGAACAATAATAATACCTACTTCAAGGGGTCTTGTGAAGACTAAATGCATTAAAGCCTATCAAGTGCAATGTCTATAAATAATCCACACTCAAAATGTTGGTTCTTGTTTTCATTTCTTCTGGGAAGGGTTTCTTTTGTTTGTGAGACTCTGGCAATTCCTTGCTCATTCTTTTCAGGACAAGTTTTCATTCTGCTATCTTGACTCTTAGTACAGTCAATTCTATAATCTGTGTTGCACATTAGTGGTTGAGGGAATTTTATGACATCCTTCCTTTTGACACAAAGAATAACTGCTACTCAAATAGCAGTTATAAATAGAAGTTATATCTCCCAATTGCTTGCAATCTGGATTCTTTGAGACTTCCTGATAAACAGTAGGGGGAGAACAACCAGCAAATTTTCCTGTTTGACCATTGCACAAACTTTGCCATAAGCACAAAAGATCTCCTCAGTTTTTATATTTAATCCAAGAAGTTTGGTGGCATAGCAGATAAGGCATTTGGCTTCTAACCAGGAAGTCAAAGGTTCAAAACCACCAGCTGCTCCAAGGAAGGAAGATACAGTTAAAGGTTTACAGGCTTAGAAACCCAGTGGGGGTCACTATGAGTCATAATCAACTCTCAATGGCAGTGAGCTTGTTTTTTTTTTTTTTTTTTTTGATTATAGGGTTTATAGGTTTATTTGCTATAAAAATTTCACCTTGAAAATGAATGCAACACATAGGACTATTGTCAAACCTTTGCATTGGCCTACTTTTTGAACTATCTTATAGAAATATGATTTGCTTGTCAATAGACAGATAACTACATTTTCAAAACAATGCAATCATTTTGGAATATTCTAATTGATTATTTGAAAAATGCTTACTTTTTAGCACAATTTTGGGTACATGTTAATTGTGTAGTAATAATTGTTTGTTTATTGATTTCAATTTGCAGAAGAAGCATAGTAAGTGTTAACTATATGTTTCAGAAAAAAAAAAATATCCTAAATCACATCCATTATTTTTGCTGAGCCCCAAATAGAAATCAACAATACTTTACTAGCTATTTTATTGCCAAAAGTACTTAGAGTGCAATTGCCTTTGAAAAGCCCTGAATCTTTTTCTAAAGATCCATCTAGCTGTTAAAATAGGATCTATAGAATGTTTGGTACCATTCATTGTTTGTAGAGATATTTTTGTTAATAACATCATTACCTAAAGCCAATAAGAAGAAAAAGGTCAATATATGATGAGAGTTCTTTTGGCAAAGAGCATAACCTAAAGCTGAAAAGCAAATAATATGGCAGCACTCTTTTTGAGCATTCAAAATATGAGAAATAGATGGATTAGTGAGTAAACAGATGATTATTTTAAGTCAGTTAACTATATGATAAGCTCTCATGAAATACATCTTACAACATAATATGAAGTTTGAGGTGTCACCAATAATCACTATTATTTTCAATGTCTTCTTCATTATCGATGCACGATTTCGTTCTAAAGACTTTACATATATTAAAATATATATGTCAATATATGGGAGTTCTGGTAGTGTAGTGCCGAAGGCATTTGACTTCTAACCAGAAGGCTGGTGGTTCAAACTCACTGATCACTCCTTGGAAGGAAGGTTCGTCAATCTACTTCTGTAGTGATACTGCCTCAGAAACCCAAGAAGTGGTTGCTATGAATTGAGATTGACTCAACAGCAGCGAGTTTAGTTTTTGCTTTTGGTATTAATATATATTTACATATAAATAGTTATCACAGCAATACTATGAATTATGGTATTACCCTTATTTTAAAAATGTTGTTGCTGTTGTTGTTGTTAAGTGCCGTCGAGTCGTTTCCGACTCATAGCGACCCCATGCACAGCAGAACGAAACACTGCCCGAACCCGCGCCAGCCCCACAATCCCTGCTATACTTGATCCCATCATCGCAGCCACCGTATCAATCCATCTCTTTGAAGGCCTCCCCCTCTTTCGTCGACCCTCCACCCTACCAAGCA
>NW_006921799.1:1197250-1205354 GCF_000298275.1 Orycteropus afer afer
GGTAACAAGGGAAAGTGTTCAGTGCAGATCAGTGAGTAAGCACCAGCCCACCCGTGCTTACCTTGCTCCCAGAGACCCGGTCCCTCTCGGGAGGGTAACTAGGGAGCCGTCTGAGCACTAGTGACCGGGTTTTATCCCTTTCTCCTGCTCTTCCGGCCTGCTACTCTGTGCTATGCCTGTGCTTACCTTGTTCCCAGAGACCCGGTCCCTCTTGGGAGGGTAAAAGGGAAAGTGTTCAGTGCAGATCAGTGAGTAAGCACCAGCCCGCCCATGCTTACCTTGCTCCCAGAGACCCGGTCCCTCTCGGGAGGTAACAAGGGAAAGTGTTCAGTGCAAATCAGTGAGTAAGCACCAGCCCGCCCATGCTTACCTTGCTCCCGGAGACCCGGTCCCTCTCGGGAGGGTAACAAGGGAGCCGTCTGAGCACTAGTGACTGGGTTTTAAAAATAAGAAATATAAATTTGTAAAACTTGTCAGTGTTGAAACTGCTTTCAAATCTAGATCATCTTTCTCTTAAGTTTGGATAGTTTGTGAAATTTCCTAGTCACTTCCCTTAATGTTTCAAAACTACTGCTTAACTGAAATCAATTTATATAAAAAACGGAATTGCATGTTCTCACAATGGTATGAGACTTCAGCTTAGTAATCTGGTAGCAGGCAGTGTTACAAGACACAGGTATTACAGTCTGTAATTCTGGTAACTTCCTGTGATGATTAAAGTTGTCTGTTAACTTAGCTGAGCCATGATTCTCAGTGGTTTGAAAATTATGATGTAGTTGTGCCCCATGATGAGATCTGATACAATGTAATCACTTCCTTGATGAGATCTGCTATGAGTAGTCAATAAGGTGAAAGGCAGTTTTCTTGAGGGTGTTGTCTGCTTGCAACATATATGGACATTCTGGTGAAGCTCTCTGGATTTTTGTTCAATCAGGATCCTGCATCTGGCTCATCATCCTCTGACCTCTGGTTTCTTGGACTTGAGCCAGTGACCTGCCATCTTACTTACTGATCTTGGATTTGTCAGCCTCCACCACCTGTGAGGTAGCAGCTTCCTATCTGACCTGCAATCTTGAGTTCATCAGCCTCTGTAGCTACATGAGTGAGGCGAAGCCTCCAGCCTGATGTCTGATCCATGGTGTTGGGACTTGCCAGACCCTACAACCACATGAGCCATTTCTTTGAAATCTCTCTCTCTCTTTACACACACACACACACACACACACACACACACAGGAGTGCACACACACACATTTGAATATATAAGTTTTATTGGTTTTGCTTCTCTGGAAAAACAGCTTAAGACACTTCCTTTGACAAAATGTTTGTAACTTGTTACTAGTGAATTATTGTAAACCAATCATACCCTAATCTAACAGCTTTAAGGAAAGTGGGTAGAAAATTTTAACATTTTTATATGTAATGACTTCTCTTATTGCTTTCAGCCACATCAGATGTGAAAGAGATGTATATGTGCTAGATATACCATTTGCTGTGGTAAACAGTTTTCTTTGCTTGAGGCCAGCAAACTCAAAACTTTAGGATTTATAAGATTGAAAAAGCTACCTGAGCAATTCTGAAAATTCTGTCATAAAAACAAACAGAACAAAAAGAATAAAACAAAAACCACACAGACATCAGCTCTTTCAAAACTAGATAACATGGTATCAAAGTAAAATTGTATGGAGACAAATAAGCTAAAAAACCTACCAGCTATAAGTATTTGTGAAGGAAGAAATAGAAGCAACATAATGTTTGATATACTTGATAACTGGAAGCCCCAAAATTGTCAGTGGTTACTTAGTGGAAAGATGGCAAGCTAATTTGGGAACAGACACTGAAACTAAGATGGGTTTTTGTAGGATACAGTTCTTGAATGAGCACAAGTTTTCAAAATGTATTCTGTGGCATTTGGAACATTTTGCCACATGAACTCTCAAAATAGTTAGCCACATTTCCTTCAGGAAAGCTCCCCAATAAGAAGAAAATATAGATATTAGAATCTAAATTGACAAAGGTAGGTAGACAAATTAAAAGCCCCAGATAAATTCAAAGGAAAGGAACACAACCAGGAAACTCAGAAAGTAAGAATTCATACTTTTGTCCACTTCATGAAACCACTAAAAATACTTTATTCTTAAAAAATAAATAAAGTGCATTCAAAATGGAGTCTCATCAGTGATCACCATGTTATTTCCCTCTAGCATCTTAGTGCTTGAAAAACTAGGTACAGCAGTTTGAATTAGGGATTCTTGTGCTCTGAACAACTAACTGAATCAGAGTGCACCAAACTCAAAAGAGTAGAATTAGAAGGGATAAAGGGACAGGCAGGGGGAAAAATAACAGGATTGGGGATCTATCCTGCAAAACACTGACAGGTAGCCGAGAAAGGCCATCCAAGACCTCCCTGGGTTAAGGAGGAAGACACACCACACCAGCATACCAGCAACCATACCAGCATATCAATGATTACCCCAATGATCTACCCTCAGCACCTGATTTTATTGGTAACTTGTGTCGGCTAGGTGCAAATGGCACATCCAGCGCCACTGAAACCTGAGTAGAGAGTCCATTGGTGCTGCAGGATCATGGTCCCAGGGAGGTGCCCCTCCAGCGGGTCACTGATCAGGTTTGGATCAACTTAGTGGCACTGAGAGGCCTCTGTTTATCCTTATCAGTGATATTGGGACCACAGATTACTACCAGGTACTCTCCTGACTCCAGTGCTGCTGAAACTGAGCGGATCTTTGGCGCTGCAGGTGAGCAGACCCACAGGATAGCTCTTGCGGTGGATTGTGGTCTGGGCCAATTGGGCCAGTGCTGCAGGCAGGAGGGCCCAGAGAGAGGAGCTGCCATGGTGAATCATGGAGCTGGGCATTTGTCTTGGGTTGGGTTTTTGGCACCACAGGGCCTTGGGAGTGGGGTTTTTGCATGTGTCTGAGCCTGGCAGAAGGTGGCAATTCCCTAACAACTGGAGTCTTTGCTGAAATTGATCTGTGGTCCTATGAATAACAGTACAACATCATCATTAGCAGTCTGCTCATAGCCCTAAAAACCATGACTACCAACAGGGAACTTCCCTTCTCCCAATTGTGCACTCCCACAGACTCTGCCAATAACCCCACTATCCAATAGACAAAACCACATTCAGCCACCATAATACCTCCCAGTTCAAACTCTAAATCCTCTTTATGACAAACAGAAAACTATATCCATATTCTGCACAGTGATACATAACCAACAGTTAAAGACAAACTCAAAATATCTAAGAAACAACTGGCAACCTCAAATCAAACAAAGAAAAATAGGACAAGACATTAGAAGCAAAACCACAAACAAAGGTCTCATTAAACATGGAGGAAGAGGAGGCAATACAATTATCTGAGAAGGAATTTAAAAGATATGTTTATAGAGCTTTATAAAAGGCTAAAGAAACCCCAAACAAAAGCAAGGAGAACACAGACAGTTCCCCGGAAGAACTCAGGAAAATCATTTAAGAGCAAAATAACAAGATAAGTGCAAAATCAGAACTTATACAAAAACAGCAGTTAGAAATTGAGATGATGAATACCAAAATTACAGAATTTTGTATTCTACACAACACAGTAGAAGCTCAAAAGAGATTAGAACTGGCTGAAGAACGCATATCTCAACTAGAAGACAAATCCCTGGACACCAGTCTGTATGAAGAAGAATCAGAACAAAGATTTAAGAAAAAAATGAAGAGAACCTAAGAATTATATGGAATGACATGAGAAGAAACAACATATGACTCATTGGAATTCCAGAACAAGAAGAGGCAAAAAAAGAAACAAAAAACACCAAGATAATTGTGGATGACCTGCTAACAGAAAACTTCCCCCATATCATGAAATAAGAAAAGATATTTGTCAAAGAAGCTCATAGAAACCCACACAAGATAGATCCCAAGAGAAAAACACAGAGGCATATTATAATCAAACTCTCCAAAACCAAAGACAAAGAAAAGATTTTGAGAGCTGCCCAGGACAAAAGAAATATTACTTACAATAATCAAATAGTCTGAGCTCCAATTACTCAGCAGAAACCATGCAGGCAAGAAAGCAATGGGACGGCATATATAAAAAATTGAAGAAAAAGAATTTCCAACCAAGAATCCTATATCCAACCAATTATCCATCACATATGAGGGCAAAATCAAGGCATTCTCAGACAAACAGAAATTAAGGGATTTTGTGAAAACCAGAGCAACCCTACCAGAAATGCTTAAGGAAGTCCTTCCAATAGAGAACCCAAAATAGAGATCAACAAAATCAGGATATGTGGCATCAACACTAAAACCAAAACAGAAACAGAAACTTAAAATAAGACCATAACATATTGTATACTAAAAACCAAAGAAGTCAATCAGCACATGACAACAACAACTTACTTATTAGAAGGAAGAAAACTTCTAGGTACAAACTTCCAAATGGAGAGGAAAACAGGACAATGTCTTCATAGTACACACTGTTCTAAAAATGCAGAGACAAGAATATACTCCAAGGTAACCAGAGAGAAAATTGACAATCCTCCTAAGCAAATCCAGAAGGAAGAAAAACGTACGGTTTTAGTAAGTCCAAACCAACAATAAAGAAGAAAAGGGAAAAAGCATTAGCCAACAAACCAAACTCAGCACAGAAAAGTATATGGACCAAGGAAACACCAACAACACAGTAAAAAAACACAATAGAATGACAGAAATCAATTCATACTTATCACTAATTACACTCAATGTGAATGGACTAAATCCACCTATCAAGAGGAAGAGAGTGGCAGATTGGATAAGAAAAGAAGACACATTGATATGCTACCTACAGGCGACTCACCTTAGAACAAAGATAAAAACAAATTAAGAGTAAGGGATGGAAAAATATATACCAAGCCAATGGTAACCAAAAAAGACCACGAGTAGCATTATTGATTTCTGATAAAATAGACATTAAGATGAAAAACATCACAATAGACAAAGAAGGACATTATATGATGCTGAAAGGGTCAATTGAAAAAGAAAATGTTACAATAATAATATTTATGCACCCAATGAAAGTGCTCCAAAATACATGAAGCAAATATTAACTGAACTAAAACACATAATAGACTCTACAATTGTAGTAGGAGACTTTAATACACCACTTTCAAAGAGGGACAGGTCAACTAGAAAAAAGCTCAACAAAGATACAGAAGAGATGAACAATACAATCAACCAATCGACCTTGTAGACATATACAGAACATTTCACCCAACAAAAGCACAATTCACATTCTTCTCCAGTGCACATGGATCCTTCTCCAGAATAGACCATATGCTAGGACATAAAACAAGCCTCAATAAATTAAAAAGCACTGAAATATTACAAAGCATCTTCTCAGACCAAAGTGCTATAAAATTAGAAATTAATAATAAGAAGAGCAAAGAAAAAGCATCAAACATATGGAAGCTCAACAACTTACTGCTCAAAAACTACTGGGTAATAGAACAGATAAAAACTGAAATAAAAAAATTCCTAGAAACAAATGAGAATAAAGATATATCATACAAAAACCTATGCGACACAGAGAAAGCAATACTCAGAGGACAGGTTATAACAATAAATGCATACATCAAAAAAGAAGAAAGAAACAAAATCAACACCATCAACTCCAAAAACTAGAAATAGAACAACAAAAGAATCATACAATATCTGCAAGCAAGGATATAATAAAGATCAGAGGAGAAATAAATGAAACAGAAACAAACACACAAACAAACAAAAAAAAAAAACAGAGAAAATCAACAAAAGAAAAAGCTAGTTCTTCGAAAACATTAATAAAATTGATAAACCATTGGTAGATCTAACAAAAGAAAAGAAAGAGAAGATTCAAATCACAGGAATTGTAAATGAAAATGGTTTCATCACAACAAAATCAATTGAAATATAAAAGATACTGACAGAATATTATGAAAAAATGTACTCCAACAGATTTGAGAACCTGGAGGAGATGGACAAGTTTCTAGAATCACAAGACCTACCTAAACTATCCCACTCAGAGACAGAAATCTTGACCAGAGAAGAAATTGAACAGGTCATAAAAAAACAAAACAAAACAAAAAAATTTCCTACGAAGAAAAGTCCTGGCCCTGATGGCTTCACTGGAGAATTTTATCAAATATTCAGAAAAGAGTTTACAACTATGCTACTCTAGTTAATCCAGAGCAAGGAAAAAGATGGAATACTCCCAAACTCATTTTATGAAGCAAGCATAACACTAATACCAAAACCAGGGAAAGACACCACTAGAAAGGAAAACCACAGACCAATATCCCTCATGAACATAGATGCAAAAATCTTTAACAAAATCCTAGCCAACAGAATCCAACAACATATCAAAAAATTAATACACTAGGATCACATGGGATTCATACCAGGTTTACAAGGGTGGTTCAACATCAGAAAATCAATCAATGTAATCCACCACATAAACCAAACAAAAGAGCCATATGATTATATCAATGAATGCAGAAAAGACATTTGATAAAATCCAACATCCATTCCTGTTCAAAACTCTCAGCCAAAGAGGGATAGAAGGGAAATTCCTCAACATAATAAAGGGAGTAGATGCAAAGCCAACAGCCAACATCATTACTAATGGAGAAAGACTCAAGGTATTCCCTTATGATTGGGAACCAGACAGGGATGCCCTCTATCATCACTTGTCTGTAACATTGTATTGGAAGTCCTGGCCAGGGGAATAAGGCAAGAAAGAGAAATAAAAGGCACACAGATTGGCAAAGAGGAACTAAAACTATCTCTATTTGTGGATGATATGATCCTGTAAATTCAAGGGACTAATAAAAAAACTACTAGAGAGGTTCAGCAAAGTGGCAGGATACAAGGTCAACATACAAAAATCAGTTTGATTCCTCTACACCAACAAATAATCCTCTGATAAAGAAATAAGGGAAACAATGCCATTTACAATGTTGTTGTTGTTGTTGTTATGTGCCATCGAGTCAGATCCGACTCATAGCGACCACTCCTTGGGTTTCCAAGGCAGTATCACTATGGAAGTATATTGCCCCATCTTCCTTCCAAGGAGTGGCCAGTGGGTTTGAACCGCCAGCCATCTGCTTAGCAGTCAAGTGCCTTAGGCACTATGCTACCAGAACTCCCCATTTACAATAGCTACTAAAAAAGATAAAACATCTAGGAATAAACCTCACCAGAGACACAAAAGACCTGTACAGAGGAAACTATAAAACACTGTTACAAGAGACAACAAGGGCACTACAGAAATGGAAGAACCTACCTTGTTCATGGATAGGTAGACTGAATATTGTGAAAACTTCAATACTACCTAAAGCAGTGTACACATTCAATGCAATCCCAATCCAGATTCCAACAAAATTTTTTAAGGATGTGGAAAAACCAATTACTAATTTCATATGGAAAGGAAAAAGACCTCAGATAAGCAGAGCAGTTCTGAAGAAGAAAAACAAGGTGGGAGGTCTCACACTCCCAGATTTTAAGAACTACTATATAGCCACAGTAGTCAAAACATTATGGTATTGGTACAATGACAGACAGACCAATGGAACAGAATCAAAAGTCCAAATATAGACCTGTCCATTTATGGACAACTGATCTTTGACAAAGACCCAACACCCATTAAATGGGGAAGAGACAGCTTCTTTAACAAATGGTGCTGGCTAAACTTGATATCCACCTGCAAAAAAAATGAAACAAGACCCACACCTCACTCCATACAGAAAAATAAACTCAAACTTGATCAAAGACTTAAATGTAAAACCCAAAATTATAAAATCATCAAAGATAAAATAGGGGCAAATCTGGGACCCCTAATTTACAGCATAAATAGACTATCAAGCATAATCCAGGATGTGCAAGACATAGGAGAAAAGCTAGATGTCTGGGACCTTTTAAAAAATAAATTCTTATTTGTATCGAAAGACTTCATCAAAAGGATAAAAAGAGAACCTACAGATTGGCAGGGTTACAGGTGAGGAGAGACAACTCAGGGATGCCCAAAGTAGCAGGTGGGAAGAGCAGGAGAAAGGGGATTAAAAGCCAGGAAGACAGAGAGAA
>NW_006921799.1:1207935-1211679 GCF_000298275.1 Orycteropus afer afer
GTCTCACCTATTTTGGTCATGTTGTAAGAAGGGACCATTCCCTGGAGAAGGATGTCATGCTTGGTAGGATGAAGGGTCGATGAAAGAGGGGGAGGCCTTCAACGAGATGGATTGACATGGTGGCTGCGATGATGGGCTCAAGTATAGCAAGGATTTTGGGGCTGGCGTGGGATCAGGCAGTGTTTCGTTCTGCTGTGCATGGGGTCGCTATGAGTAGGAAACAACTCCACGGCACTTAACAACAACAACAACAGATTGGCAGAAAATATTTACCTATGACATATTTGACAAAGGACTTATCTCCAAAATCTATAGAAAACTTCAACACCTCAACACCTCAACACCAAAAAGAAAATAATCAATTCCTGAATGGGCAAAAGATTTGAATAGACACTTAACCAAATCCAGGCAGCCAACAAACCCATGAGAAATTGCTCGTGATCATTAATCATTAGAGAGATGCAAATCAAAACAACAATGAGATGATAATCTCACCCCAGCAATAATAGCAAAGTTCAACAGATCAGAAAATAACAAATGCTGGTGAGGTTGTGGAGAGTTTGGAACTCTTGTGCACTGCTGGTGGGATCGTAAAATGGTACAACTGTTGTGGCAAACGTTATGGCTTTTCCCTAAAAAACTGAAAATAGAAGTATCATTTAAGCCAGCAATTCCATTACTAGGAATATATCTAAATAGTTGAGAGATAGCGCACGGACAGACATATGTACACCTATGTTCATCACAGCACAGTTTACTATAGCAAAGAGATGAAATCAACCTAAACGCCCATCAGCGGAGGAGTGGATAACCAAATTATGGTACATGCATACAATGGAATGCTATGGTACATTAAAGAACAAAGAGGGATATGTGAATCATCTCGCAATGAGGATGAACCTGGAGGACATTATACTGAGTGAAGTAAGTCAATCACAGAAAGGCAAGTACTGTATGAGCCCATTATTGAAAGGAGACAAAGAAGGGTTTGCTTGGTAAAGGGTACTCACTTTGTAGGTTACTGAGATAGGGAGGGAAGGGGAGGGATTAATTTTACACTTATGCAGGCAGTGGGAAGGATATACGGAAAGGATCTGTGACCACCATGATAACATTTGGAAATAGGAGGACACCAAACTGTGCACATAAGAGATAGATGACGGATGCTAATATCAACAAATGTGTCCACAATACTGCATTAATGCCAAGCACCAGGCTACAGATAAACACATAAACACCAGAGAGGATCAGATGGGGGTCAGTGAACAGGAGTGTACTCTAGATCAAGGATAGATTTGGCTGAGGCTAATCTTGCACAGACACCAGTGATACAAAATACCTGCAATCCTTACAGAAACAATAGAAGACTGACACAGACACCTAGACACTATGGGAGAGAGATCCAATCGATCTACCATCTCAGGACCATAGTACTGGGGGACACCAGACTCAATTGGCACAACAAATACATAAAAGCCTTGTTCTTCATCCTACATTGATGAGTAGTGACTGGGGTCTTAAAAGCTTTCAAGTGGCCATCTAAGATGCAGCTAATGGTTTCCTAGCATCAGAAGCGAAGAAGGGTACAAAAAAAAAAAAAAAAAAGAACAAGGGCATTTGAAAGCAACCAGCCCTTGGACATAATGGCCCTGGAGACCAGAAGAACTAGATGGTGCCTGGCTACCAATGCCAACCACTCAGGAAAGCATCAAATCTGGAGATTCTGGATAGAGTGAGAGGAAAAATGTGGAACAAAGTCCAAAAACTCAATAAAGACCAGAATTACTGGTCAGATGAAATCTGGTGAGACTCCCAATACTATGGCACTGGAATACATTCTGTGCCTGGAATAAAACTCACCCCCAGGGGCTGGCTCTCAGCCCAATAGTTAAAAAGATGTACACATAGACCACTCAACCCAGTATGACACACCCACATACTCTATGGTAATACATCCCTTAGAGCAAAGCCCACAGGGCACCAGATGACCAACATTCAAACTGAGAAAATGCAGGACAAACAGGAGTGCATAAATATGAGGGACACAGGGGGAGGGTTACAGAGTAGGAAGGGGAGGAAACTGGGTTAGGGTTGCACATGGTAAATGGGGAATTAAACTAAATGTACATGTAATGTTGAATGTAAAACAAGCTCTAAAAATAAAAACAAACTATAAATAAATAAATAAAAAGAAGGGAAGAAAAAAGAAAAACCTATACTGATCCACCTCTTCTGAAAATATTAGAAAAATACTTTCTTAGAAAACTGTAAAGAATCAAGGTCAAATCCTAAGTTACTTTCTTTAAAAGAAAAAAATAAGAATAAAGAAGATAAGTTATACTTTAACAGAACATAGAGATGACCTTCCCAATGTAGTCAATCAAGAAGATCTTATATTGAAACTCTGACTCTTGTTGGTAAGATACATCTGCATGTTAATGACACTGAAACATTTCTATAAATTGGTCATCTTAGGCCAAAAAGAACATATGCCCAGAAAACAATTCAAATCATGCTCCAAGAAATAAAGAAAATAATAAAAGTATGAAGAAAAACAAAAATTTAAGTTAAAATATATCAACATGTAAAACCAGCAAAGTATTAGGAAAGAAATCATTTTAGAAATAAAGAGTAAACTAGTCAGAACACAGAACATATAAATCCATATATAATGGTTTAAGAGAAATGAAATGTAAAAATGGGAGAAAAGATTAAAATTTAAAATACAGAAAGTGATAAAAGGGTTATAGAAAAAAAGTTATACAATATATGCAAAATAGGAGTCTCCTAAAAAAAAAAAAAAAAAAACCAAAGTTATAGCAGCTTTATTTGTAATTGCCCCAAATTGGAAGCAACCAAGATGTCATTCAATAAATAAGGTGGAAAAGCAAACTGTGGTACATCCATAGCTTGGAGAGTTACTTAGCAATGAAAAGTGAGCTATCAAATCATGAAAAGACATGAGGAACTTTAAATGCACACTGATAAATAGAAGAAACAAGTCTGAAACAACTATGTAGTGTATGATTCCAACTATATAACATTCTGGAAAAGGCAGAAGGCAAAATTGTAGAGAAGGTGAAAAGTCAGTGGTTATCAGAAACTTAAGAGAAGGGAGGAAGGATGAATAGGAAAAACAGAATATTTTAGAGCACTGAAACTAATCTAAGCCAAAAAACCAAACTCACTGCTATAGAGTTGATTCAACTCATAGTGACCCCTCCTTGGGTTTCCGAGGTGGGATCTCTATAAAAATAATTCACTGCCATTGAGTCAGATCTGACTCGTAGCGACCCCTCCTTGGGTTTCCAAGGCAGTATCACTGCAGAAGTAGATTGCCCAACCTTTCTTCCATAAATTGGCCAATTTTCCTTCCAAGGAGTAGCTGGTGGGTTTGAATCGCCAGCCTTCTGGTTAGTGGTCAAATGCCTTATGGACTATGCCACCAGAGCTGATAGGAGAAATCAAATTAAAAGAAAAAAAAAAAAAAACTAGCTATAATGGGACATTACTTCAAATCATATGCTTGAAGGAAAGTAGGGAAGGGAAAAGGAAAAATTAATAGCTAATGTCAATACTGTTCATCATAGGCAACCAATATACAATAACAACAACAAAAGAAAAAAGAGGGTGTTTGATAGAGGGATGATGGAAGTATTGATAAAAGCATCTATTAGAACAAAAATACAAACCTTCATAAATACCAAAATATTTACTTAAATGAAAGAGAGAATGAGAAAAATA
>NW_006921799.1:1211820-1233242 GCF_000298275.1 Orycteropus afer afer
AATGATGGACAAAGACATGAGACAAATGCAAATAAAAAGAAAGGTCACAATCTTGATATCTGATAAGGCAGAGTTCAGACCAAAATAGATGCACAGAAAGACACATAATAGGCCACTTTATGATGCCAAAGATAACACTTAATAATGTTTATTAATATTTATGCCTCAGATATCACAACAACATTTTTCATGAAGCAGAAATTGGAGATGCAAGGAGGAATAGACAAAAATACTCCAATAGAAAAGAGAGATGAGGGGACTTAATCTTATATTAAAACCTACTCTAAAGTCTGTACACCTTAAAGAGTATGGTATCAGTGGAGAGATGCAATGAAACAGAACAAAAAACTTAGAATAAGACCCAATTATATAGATTAATTTATCTTACAATAAAGACAACTGAATTAGTGGAGAAAATGTGCTTAAAAAATTGGTGGGGAAAAATTTATAAACGTAGTATCTTGAGTGTCTAGTGCTGCTATAACAGAAATACAAGTGGATGTCTTTAACAAACGGAAATTTATTCTCTTACAATTAGAAGGCTAGAAGTCTGAATCAGGGTGCCAGCCTTAGGGGAAAGCTTTTTCTATCTCTGTTGACTCTGGGGAAAGTTCTTTGTCTCAATCTTCTCCTAGGTCTAGGAGGTTCTCAGTGCAAGACTCAGGTCCAAAGGACACACTGCACTCCTGGCTCTTCTTTTTTTGGCAATATTGAGGTCCCCTTGTTCTGCTCTCTTCTCTCTACTTGTATCTCTTGTAAGACAAAAAGATGCAAAGTACATCCCAGAAAAACTTCCCTTATATGGGTTCAGGGCTGTGTAAGGTATTGCATCCCACTCTAATCTCATAACCAATGATTGGCTGATCACATCACATCACATCATAGGGGATAACTGTGTCACTGTATAACTGTCAAATTACATCATTACACAGCTGTCAAACCACTAAGAATCATGGCTCAGACAAATTGATACATATTTTTGGAGGGCACAATTCAGTCTATGACACCTAGATAAATTTCAAACAAATCAGAGATTTAATGTGGAAGGAAACCTGGGTGAAATCCTACACAATCTGGTAGGAGGAAATTTTTCATAATATAATGCAAAACCCAGAACAAGTGAAGATTATAATACATTTGGTTACATAATTAATTTTAAAAATACATGATAAAAATATGCAAAGTTAAAAATAATACTATTTTGTGATATTTACAGCTTATGGCATAGTGCCTAAGGCATTTGACTGCTAAACAAAAGACTGGTGGTTCAAATCCACCAGCCTTTCCTTCCTTAGAAGGAAGACTGGATAATCTACTTCCATAGAGATACTGCCTCAGAAACCCAAGGAGGGGTCACTATGAGTCGAATTCGACTTGATGGCAGTGAGTTGTTTTTTTTTTTTTCAATTATATATGTAAAGGGTTAATATTGCTAATACATGAAGAGTTTCTACAAATATAGAAGAAAAGAATGAATAGCTATGGTGGTTATGTTTGTGTGTCAACTTGGCTGGGCCTGGTTGAGTGGTTGGGCAGCTGGTGGTAGTTATACCCCAAGATGAGACTGACAATCATCTCCATGGTGGTATCTACCACAAGCATCTGAGTAGCTGCTTTGGGTATGTGGTCTGCTTCCCATACATAAGAAGAAGCTTTGGGAATGGTCTCTAGCTTATGGCACGCTTGGACCCTACATGTAGCCTTATCATTGTTCAGCAGCCTGCCATGCTTTGCCAGCCCTGGGACTTACAGTGGACTTGAATTCATGGCCTGTCATGTGGTTTGGTAACACTGGGACTATGTCTTTTTACTTGTCAACCTTGGGGCCTCTCAGCCTCAGCAGCCAGCAGCTGTCTGAGTGAAGAAATGCCTCTAGCTCCAGTGGGCCGGGAGCAGGAGGCAGAGTTGGACCCCAAGGTTGAGGGGCTTTCACCCAGCCCCTAGAGCCTGGCACTTGTAACTCGAACTTCTAGCCTCCTAAACTGTAAGAAAATGAACTACTGTTAGTTCAAGCAATCCCATTTGTGGTATATTTCTGTCAGAGCGGCACTAGGTAACCAGAACAATAGCCTTATAGAAAACTAAGCTAGAGAAATTAACAGTTCACAGTGATAGTAATATAACTGGTTCTTAACCTTATAAAAGTGTGCTCAAGCATGCTCATAATAACAAAACTGTAGATGAAAACTTTATTCAGATACCGTTTCTCACATTTCATGTTAGTAAAAATCTAAGCTTCTGACAACATGTTCTGCTGGCAATGCTGTGGGGAAACTGGCACTCTCATATATTGTGGATGAGAATGCAAAAAGATACATAACACATGAGAATTTGGCAGTATCTAGAAAAATTGCATATGCATTTATCCTTTGACCTAGAAATTTTACTTTTAGAAATTTATCTCAAAAAAGTACTCTAGAAAATTTCAAACAGAGGTATGCAAAAGGTATATATATATATACACTATATACAAATATAGTCATTGCAGGATTATAGGTAAAAGTAAAAAAAAAAAAAAACCTTGAAACAAACTAAATATTCATCAATAGAAGAATGATTGAATAAACTAATGTATGTCCATACAATGCATCAGAGTTGTATCCTTTCACCATGTTTATTGAATCTGTATGCTGAGCAACTAATCTGAGAATCTGGACTATATGAAGAAGAGCATGGCATCAGGATTGGAGGAAGACTCATTAACCACTCATGACATACAGATGACACAACCTTGCTTACTGAAAATGAAGAGGAGTTGAAGCACTTACTGATGAAGATCAAAGACCATAGCCTTCAGTATGGATTATACCTCAACATAAAGAAAACCAAAATTCTCACAACAGGATTAATAAGCAACATCATGATAAATGGAGAAAAGATTGAAGTTGTCAAAGATTTCATTTTATTTGGATCCACATCAACACTCATGGAAGCAGGAATCATGAAATCAGATGTCGTATTGCACTGGGCAAATCTGCTGCAAAAAATGTCTTTAAAGTGTTGAAGAGAAAAGATGTCACTTTGAAGACTAAGGTGCATGTAACCTAAACCACAGTGTTTTAAATGACCTCACAAGCTTGACAATGAATAAAGAAGACCAAAGAATTGATGTCTTTGAATTGTGATGTTGGTGAAGAGTACAGAAAATACCATGGACTGCTAGAAGAAGGAACAAATATATCCTTGATGAAGTGCTGCTGGAATGCTCCTTAGAAGCAAGAGTGACTAGACTTTGTCTTACATACTTTAGTCATTGTGGCAGGTAAGGTTGTATGTCAAATTGGCTGGACCTGGTTGAGTGGCTGGGAAGCTGCATGTAGTTAGTCCCCATGGTGAGTTTGACAATTAATTCCATGGTGGAATCTATTGAGCAGCTGAGTAGCTGCTTTAGAGATATGGTCTGCTTGCAATATATAAGAAACAGCTTTGAGGAAGGTCTTTAGTATTTGGGCATGCTTGAACTCTGCATGTAACCAAGTTATTGTTCAATAGCCTGCCATGCCCTGCCAATCTTGGAACTTTTTCTGGACTCGGATTAGGGTCCTGGCCATGTTGTTTGGTGATATTGGGACTGTGCATTTTCACTTGTCAGTCTTGGGTTTGTCAGCCTCAGCAGCCAGCTGCTGCCTGAGTGAAGAAAAGCCTCTAGCTTCAGTGGGCCGGGATCAAGAGGCAGAGCTGAAGCCAAAGGTCAAGGAGCTTTCACCCTGCCCCTAGAGCGTGGCACTTTGAATTTGGACTTCTAGCCTCCAGAACTGTAAGAGAATAAACTTCTGTTTGTTAAAGCCATCCCATTTATTGTATATTCTTGTCAGAGAGGCATTAGGTAATCAAAGAGTCATGTTGTCAGAAGGGGCCAGTCCCTGGACAAGGCTATTATGCTTGGTAAAGTCAGAGAAGGAGAGGAAGATGCTCAATGAGACGGATTGACACAGTGGCTGCAATAATGGGCACAAGCACAGCAAGGATTGTGAGGATGTCACAAGACAGGGCAGTGTTTCATTCTGTTGTACATAGGGTCATTATGAGTCAGAATCAATTTGACAGCATCTAACAACCACATAAATAATATCCATGTTACATCGTTAGATGAAAAGGCACACAAAATTATGTAAAGTATGCAAGCACATAAGCACACACACACACCAACCATGTGTTGCTCATATTTTAATGAAAGCACAGAATGGAAGAATAATCTATAAATAGGGAAAAAATGATATTTATACAGTAGTATCATGGAATGGGATGAAAAGGATTAGGAATAGAGCTAGACTCCTTAGAATATGTTTTGTTTATGACCTCTGCCAGAATACCCACGTCTATGCTCAATCCAAATCTGTTTTTGATTATTGTTTTAATGCCTTCACAGCAGAGACAATTCGCATCCACTTTAACAATAACTCTCAGGTAGATTGATTATCTACATAGCAGCATGAATAGAATGACCACTTAAGTCTAAATTGTATGAGAATCATTTGTAATGATTTTAATATGACTAGCCAAACTCATTCATGGAATTTGACTGTAGTTCAGTATTTTCAAAAGAATGCTATACCAATGATCAGCACTGAGGGAAGAACCACAAACAGAAGATTTAAGGATTTTCCAAAAGTATTAAAGATTTTCTAGCAAGATGGAAGACATTATGTGTAAATAAGAAGGTATAGTGTAGGGCTACTTGGGTGGGACTCTAGGGTCAATTGCTAGGCTTCAACCAGAACAATTCTAATTCAATGTATATATTAGAATTTGATGTAAAAATGTCTTTCTACAACAGGACCTGTAGCCATATAACAGTTTGAAAACTATTGATTTAGAGAGAAAACAAAATGTTAGAATTTCTCAAACATTAGATGATATTATATTTGTTATTTTTCCACAAATGTAGATTGCAATATAACTTAAATACAATAAGTCAAATAAAAAAAAAAGGAAAAATTGAAGAATTCTAAGATCCAAAATAAAGGAGAAAATATTTTTATATCAAATGACAACATCATTGACACTGGACATAAATTGATTCTAGTCTTCCCAGACATCAAAATAAAAGAAACTAAATACATAGCAAAGCTTTTATTTTCAGAAAGAAATGAGAAAAAAAAAAATTCAGCAGGGGATACAAGTTTTTGTGGTAATACATCAAGAAAAAAAAATTATTAGAAAATTTTATGGAAACTCAGCAGTGACTTTATCAGTTAAAATCCCTTCAGTTGCAGTTAATGGAGCCCAAACAGAAATAGCTTAAACAGTAAGGAAAATCTTGAAAAAAGAGGAAGAGCAATTCCAGAAACCCCTAAAAACTTTCTTCATCTCTTATTGGCCCAAGTGAGGATATTTTCCTTAGACCAATAGACCCTGGAGGAGAAGAAGTCAGCTAATCTACTGTTTGCATACTCCATGGAGTAAGGCTCAATACTATTTAAAAAAAAAAACTGACTTATGTTAGAAAAAAGAGGGATATATGATGTTACAGATAATTCATAACTGTCATGATACTTAATGGAAAAAGTCTTCATCATCAGCTTTATCACAATCACCAATATGATTTTTATGCAACCATTTCTTATTTTTCTTTGTCAAAAATCAGGGACTCATATTAAAGGATAAGTCAAGGCTAATGCAATTCGAATATATAGCCTGGTTATATAACTTTATCCAAGTGATATTGAACCAAGAATTCATAAATGAATGAATTGAAGCTACTTCCATTTGAATGGAGTTTTCTAACAAAAATTAAACTCTAGAACTATAAAGTGTTGAGATTTATAATGTAGATTCAAGAAGTAGGAAGCAAAAGATGGGAGAGGCAGAGGGAACCACTAGTGTGTAAGATCTACTAACAAAGGAAGTGGGGAAGGGGCAGGCTTCAATGTCATGCTGTAATCTATTCCTGCCTAAATAAATAAACGGTAATTTTAAATTGTAGTTAAAAACTTATTCTAAGTACTAGAAGGTAAATTTTTTAAGGGTACTTTATAATAAGAAACTGAAATATTTCTGTAAAAGTAGATACATAAGCATCAAAATCAGTCTGAAAGATAGTTGTTCTTGTATGCCATTGAGTTGGACTCATAGTGACCCTATGTGACAGAATAGAATTGCCTCCATAGGTTTCCTAAACCATAATCTTTAAGAAGCAGATATCCATGTTTTTCTTCAGCAGAGCTTCTGGTGAGTTTGAATGGCTGACCTTTAAATTAGCAGCCAAATGCTTAACCACTGCACCACCATCTAAGGAGGTCTCCTTAAGAAGATGTCAGACTTGGTAATTGATGGTATGAATTTTTTTTCACCAGAAGGACGGCCACTTTATCTCTTCACAGAAATAGACTGCAAGAATTCCTGCAGGGAAACCACTTTTCACCTGTTCTTCCTATAAAGTGTCTTTGAGTCACAGCGACCCTGTGTACAACAGAAAAAACACTTCTTGGTCCTTTCTCATTCTCACAACATTGCAATGTCTGAGCCCATTATTAAAGCCAAGGTATCAATTCGTCTTGTTGAGGATTTCCCTCTTTTCACTGACCCTCTACTTTACCAAACATGATGTCCTTCTTCAGAGACTAATCCCTTCCCTGATATCAAGTCCACAGTATATGAAAAGAAAATCTTGCCATCCTCTCACCTAAGAAGTAGTCTAGCTATATTTCTTCTAAAACAGATTTTTTCATTCTTCTGTCAATTCATGGTATATTCAATATTCTTCACCAAAACCATAATTCAAAGGCATCAATTCTTCAGTCTTCCCTATCCATTGTCCAGCTTTTACATGCTTGAAGTGATTGAAAATACCATGGTTTGGGTTAGGCGTACTTTAGTCCTCAAAATGACATATACACTTTTGAACACTTTAAAGAGGTCTTTTGCAGTAGATTTGTCCAAGCAATATGACATTTGATTTCTTGATGTCTTTTGCCAGGGTTGTTGATTCTGGATCCAAGTAAAATTAAATCCTTGACAACTTCAATTTTTTCTCCAATTATTGACACGTGACTTATTGGTCCAGTTGTGAGGATCTTTGTTTCCTTTATGTTGAGATATAATCCATACTGAAGGCTGTCATCTTTAATATTCATCTACAAATGCTTCAAGTCTTCAATTTCAGTAGTCAAGGTTGTGTCATGTGTATATCACAGGTTCTTAACGAGTCTTCCTGCAATCCTGATATCGTGTTTTTCTTCATATAATCCACTCTCTCAGATTATTCACACAGCATAAAGATTATATAAGTATAGTGAAAGTATATAACCCTGATGAACACCATTCCTGATCTAATACCATGCAGTATCACGTGTTCTGTTCAAAAAACTGCCTTCTGGTCTATGTACAGGTTCTACATGAGCATAATTAAATGTTCTGGAATTCCCACTCTTCACAATGTTGTCCATAAATTATTATGATCCATACAGTTTAATGCTTTTTCATACTCAAACACAGGTACATATCTTTCAGATATTAGTGTTTTGAATAAGGTTTAGCAATTAGGCAAAATACTGACAAAGATCATCAGCTTTCGCATTAGGAAATATAACAGTGTGCTTTTCCTGCATCATTTTCTAAGGATGTTAGGATGATAGTTATATGGTCATAGGGTAACATTGGTGACATTCTTGTGAATAATTCAATCTAAGTATAATGGCATCTAAGTGAAGGCCCAGGAGTCTTATTGGATCAATACAAGACTATCTTGGCAATCAAATTAAATTTCTAACTATGTGGAGTTGTTTAATAGTGACCTATTCAAATCAGAGAATATTTGTCACAGACAATAACTTTAGCTTTATTGTAGTCATACTCAGTACTTTCCTGACAGCAATTGGATATTTGAATTTTTTGTCTTTTAAGCCTACTTTTATATTTTGTTGTTAATGGTATTGTCACTTACTAGACAACAACAGCAACAAGAGGAAACTGTGTGTATAGTTTATCTGAAAAAGTAATTAGACTATTAAGATATACATTTTAAAAGAAAGGGAACAAGTGAATCAGAATTGGACATCATTTTAGAAAAACTGAGAATCTATATTAGCCTTCTACTTCTTGAACACAAACCATTTCCCTGTCCACAAAATTAGTGATGAGTGAAAAGTTAATGAAAGCTACCAAGAGACCAGAAGAATGAACAAATCTGTCTTGGAAGAAGTACAGCCAGACTACTGCTCAGAAAGAGAATGGCGAGACTTGGTCTTACATGGTTTGAGTATGTTATAAACAGGGACCAGTCCCTGGAGAGGGATATCATGTTTGGCAAAGTAGAGGGCCAGCAAAAAAAAAAAAAAAAAAAGGCCCTAAATGAGATGGATTTACACAAAGGGTGCAACAATGGCTCCAACATGGCAATGATTATAAGAATGAAACAGGACGGTCAGTGTTTCCTTCTGTTGTTCCCAGGGCCACTATAAGTCAGAAACAACTCAAAAACACCCAACAACAACAACTAAGAGACTTAAATTCCTGAGTTTTTCACTTGTATTCATCTGCATATTACATAAAGCTAACAAACTATAACAAGAGAAGTGTGGAATTTTTTTTTTTCCATGTCACATAACAAAGAATAAAGCTGTATGCAATGTAGATCTGGTACACAAGGAGCCAGTCTACTTGTATCTCTTCTGAACATCCTATATTTGTTCTGATGTTTAAATTGAGATGACTGTCATACTTCCAAGTATCACATCTACATTTCAAGAAGGAAGGCCGAGGGGGAAGATGGAATGCCAGAACTTTACACTAACTTATTCTATGTGTAGCTTTCATTAACTTTTCATTCATCACTGATTCTGTGGACATGGTTTCTAAATTTTACATGTGGGTGACATAAACTAAATTACCAGAGACCATAGCTTTTTCCATGAAGACCTCTAAGTATATCACAATGGCTAGATCTGGAAAACATGACCATCCTTAGCTTCAAAGGAATCTAAGGTTATGAGTAATTTAAGCATTGTATATTGCTTCCCTCCAAAACTATGATTCTGTTTATAAGAAATAAGGGAAAAATGGATGTTGGATGAACAGCAATTAAGAGTATCTGCTTCAATTATTCTTAGAATATTTCCCTATAATCTTAAAGGGCATAGCAGTGTATATTCTAGGAAAACTGAACCTAAAACCTACTTGCTTTGCACATCATATGTTGCACTTGTTGTTGTTGTTATGTGCCGTTGAGTCGGACCTGACTCATAGCAACCCCTCCTTGGGCTTCTGAGGCAGTATCACTAAGGAAGTAGATTGCCCCATCTTCCTTCCGAGGAGTGGCTGGTGGGTGTTTATTCACTTGAAAATCATAAAATGATATGTTGATTCCATTGAATTTGATGTTAGAAATGTAAAATTCAACATTGCCCTCAAGTTTATAATCTGGTAGGTGAGAGAGACTGTTAAAAAAAAGAAAAAAAGAAAAGAATTTAAAAAAAGAAAGAAAAAAAGCTAAGGAGGCCACTACAGTGGCCGATGACAACAGCAAAAGTGATGAATTCTGCCTGAGGAGGTTGGAAAGGGGAGTGTTAGGAATGACTTCATACCAGAGTTAGTTATTGAGTAGTATCCAATACCTTGAAAGGAACTAGGAATTTACTAAAGAGATTGCCTATGAGTGGAGGAAGTAAGGCATTCCTATAAGTTTAAGCAAAATCACATAGGAATAAAACAGCATGGTGTATTCATGATTCTGCAGTATTCAACCAAATAATTTTCTTTTGTTGTATAAAGTTACGAGGAAATAAAAAATGAATCTCTTCAGTGGAAAGGAAAAGCACTTGTCCAATACGCTCAATCATCAAAAGAAACTTTCTTCAAAACAAAATAATCCCAATTCTCAAACTTGTTGCTTAGAGAGGAGATCCTATACATTTCTTATCAAGTCCTCCTGAGAGTTTAAATAGAAATGGTAATTTTGTTCTCTTCTACCACAGCAACGAAATAGTGCCTGATTAGCATGTAATATGGGGTTTCCACGGCTGCTAGCCTGGGGGTAAAGTAGAATTTGTAATTCTATAGTTCATCTTTCCCAGCTATATTGCTAAATCTATCACTTCCTCTGGCTCAAGGGGCAGGAATGTCTCAGTGGAGTATCTCATTCTGTCCTTATTATTCAACATTTACATTTTCTTGGTCCCAGATTGTTATAGTAGCTGACCCTGAGTGACCTGCAATATAAATAATGTTGGTAGGTGAATATGTAGAGTATCTGGTGACATGTTTTTCTTTTGGTTCCTCTATATAACTGGATGCTTCTTACTTTGAATGACAATGTACATTCTGAACACCATTGTCAAAATAACTTGCCTTCATGATGCCTGTTATTAGAAAACATAATCTGTTGATCATTTAGTTTTGCCATTTTTATAATTAAGGCTGGAGGAGGAAACAGAGCACATCATTATGGTTCAAATAAAAAGACTCTAGTGAAGGGTGGTGCAAACCAGTTAAGTGTTTGTCTGTTAACTTGAAGGTTAGTGGTTTGATTATACCCAGAAGTGCCTTGGAAGAAAGGTCTGGTGACCTATTTCTGAGAGCTGGCCATTGAAAACTCTATAGAGTGCAGTTCTATTCTGATACACAGAAGGTTGTCATGAGTCAGAATCAATTCTATGGTAATAAAAGGACTGTTTACAGAGAGGCAAGGAGATTAAAGCAACAATGAGGGATGATGAGTCACTCTGAGAATAACAGTGGTAAGTCTTTAGTACATCTGGGGTTGAAAGAACAAGGAAAGAATGGGCATTTTCACTGATCAGTGAGAAATGCACCTTGCAGGAGGAGCCCCTCGTGCAGAAATTATAGGTGGGAAAGGACCCAGCTATTGACATAGACATGGTACCAAAGAAGTGAGGGTGGCAGAAGAAATCCTTTGATCTCTTCTATCTCCCATTTCTGAGCTTTCGTAGCATAGTGCCTAAGGCACTTGACTGCTAACCAGAAGGCTGGTGGTTCATACCCACCAGCCACTCCTTGGAAGGAAGATGAGGCAATCTACTTCCGTAGTGATACTGCTTCAGAAACTCAAGGAGGGTTCTATATGAGTAAGGTGGGACTCCACAGCATATAACAACAACAACAACATCTCCCATTTCCAATTTGCCCTACCCAAGGAAAGTTAGGGAAGCAGTCTTCTAGTCACAGAGAAGGGAAGAAAGAGAATGGTTGTTGAAAGGTAAGCAAATACAGAATAGCAAGAAAACCACTCTGTTTACTTTTTAGATTGACAACCTTGAATTTTTTCACATTCTAAAAAGTGCCAGGTGCCAGGCAGCAGATCACTTATTTGCTACTGGTTAGGATCAGATATTTCAGAGCTTTGGCATTGAAATGATGGGGCAAATCCAGTAATAGTTATTCTAATTGTTTTTAAGACTCACTTTTTCCATTAGTTTGAATTATGACTCCACTACTTATTAACTGGCCAAGTTACTTTATATATCTATAAACAATTTCCCCATTTAAGTAATGGGACAAATTTATACCATTATCAGAACAATAAATAAATTAAATAATTTATGTTAAACAATCATCATACTGACTAGCACATTATAATCACTTGTAAATATTAGCTATTGTTGTCAGAAATTATAAATCCTAGCTGTTATTAGTCACATGATCTTGGGTATATTAGTAGTACTAACATCATAAAATATCCTTCAATATAGCAACTCAAGCCTTGAATTTTTGCTTCATTTCTTTCAGCTTGAGAAATACCAAGCATGTTCTTCCCTTTTGATTTTTCTAACTCCGAGTCTTTGCAAATTTCACTATAATACTTTACTTTGTCTTCTCTAGCTACCCTTTGAAATCTTCTGTTCAGCTCTTTTACTTCATTTCTTTCGTTTGCTTTACCTACTCTCTTTTCAAGAGCAAATTAGAGTCTGCTGACATCCATTTTAGTCTTTTCTTCTTTTTCCGTCCTTTTTTTTTTCTTTTTTCTTTAATGTATGATGCTCTTGATGTCATCCCACAACTCATCTGGTCTTCGGTCATTGGTGTTCATTGTGTCAAATCTGCTTTTCAGAGAGTCTCTACATTCAGATGTGACATTCTTAAGGTCATATTTTGTCTTTTGTGAACTTGTTTTAATTTTCTTCTGCTTCAGTTTAAGAAGATGGAAGGAATACACAGAGTTGCTGTACCAAAAAGAATTGGTCAATATTCGTCTATTTCAGGTGGTAGGATATAATCAAGAACTAACAGTACTGAAGGAGAGAGTTGAAGCTGCACTGAAAGAATTGGTGAAAAACAAGGCTTCGGGAATACCCATTGAGATGTTTCAACAAGTGGATGCAGTGTAGGGGGCACTCACTTGTTTATTCCAAGAAATATGGAAGATAGCTACCTAGCCAACAGACTGGAATAGATTCTTGTTTGTACCCACACCAAAGAAAGGTGATGCAACAGAATGAGGAAGTTATCAAAACATACCATGATTATCACATGGAAGAAAAATTTTTCTCAAGATAATTAAAAAATGGTTGCAGTAGTATATCAACAGAAGGCTGCCAGGTTCCATGCCAGATTCAAAAGAGGGCATGGAATGAAAGAAGATATCATTGCTGATGACAGAGGAATATTGGCTAAAAGAAAAGAATAGCAGAAAGATGTTTACCTGTGTTTTACTGGCTATAGAAAGACATTCATTCACCTGTGTGGATCATAATGAGTTATGGATAACATTGTGAAGAATGGGAATTCCAGAACACTTAATTGTGCTCACGAGGAACTTGTATTAGACCATAAGGTAGTCATCTGAACAGAATAAGGAAATACTACATGAATTAAAATCAGGAAGTGAGTATGTCAGGGTTGTATCCTTTCACCATAGTTATTCAATCTGTATGGTAAGCAAATAATCTGAGAAGCTGGACTATATGAAGAAGAATGTGGCATCAGGACTGGAAGAAGACTCATTAACAACCTGTGATATTCAGATGGCACAACCTTCCTTGCTGAAAGTTTAAGAAGACTTGAAGCACCTACTGATAAAGATCAAAGACCATATTCTTCAGTATGGATTACTCACTGCCATGGAGTTGAATCTGACTCATACTGACTCCTCATTGGGTTCCTGAGGCAGTATCACTATGGAAGTAGATTGCCCAATCTTTCTTCCGAGGAGTGACTAGTGGGTTTGAGCCACCAGCCTTTTGGTTAGCTGTCAAATGCCTTAGCCACTAAGCCATCAGAGCTCCTACAGTATGGATCATATCCCAATCTAAAGCAAAAAAAAAAAAAAAAAAAATCCTCACAATTGGACCCATAAGCAACATCATGATAAAAGGAGAAAATATCAAAGTTGTCAAGGACTTCATTTTACTTAGATCCACAATCAATACCAATGGAAGCAGCAGTCAGGAAATCAAATAACTGTGCATTGGACAAATCTGTTGCAAAAGATCTCTTTAAAGTATTAAGCAGAGAAGATATCACTTTGAACACTAAGGTGCGCCTAACCCAAGCCAAAGTATTTTCAAAATCCTCTTACTCGTGTGAGAGCTGGGCAATGAATAAGGAAGACTGAAGAATTGATGCCTTTGAATTGTGGTGTTGGGGAAGAAGATTGGATGTACCATGGACTGACAGAATAATGAACAATTTTGTTTTAAAGTAAGTTCAGCCAGAATACTCCTTTGAAATGAGAATGGCCAGACTTTATCTCTCGTACTTTGATTATGTTGTCAGTAAGGACCAGTTCTCACGTAAGGATATCATGCTTGGTAAACTAGAGAATCAGCCGAAAAGGGAAGACTCACATCAAGATGGATTGACACATGGCTCAGATGATGGGTTAAAGCATGGCAATGATTGTGAGGATGGCACAGAAACAGTCAGTGTTTTGTTCTGTTGTACATAGGGTTGCTAACGAGTCAGAATCAACCCAATGGCATCTAGCAACAACAACAACAACATCCTAAAATCGTTGTCACAGTTAAATGGCTAAATAAGCACTTAGCAAAAAAGGACAAATGGTATTTATTATTATTATTATTGTTATAAAGAACTCTGGTGACATAGTGGTAAGGCTTTTAGATACTTACAAGAAGGTCATTGGTTCAAACCCAACAGCTGCTCTGTGAAAGATAAGGCAATCTAGTTCTGTAAAGATTTACAGTCTTCGAAACCCAGTGGGGGTATCTATGAGACAGAATCAACTGGATTCTGGCATTTTTTTTCATTATTATTATTATTGTTTAAAATCATGCTATAAAAAATATGTATTCCTTGAGATTAATTGAAACTATCCAAATATGTTGTTAAGTTTTAAAAAGTAGAAAGTAAACAAGTGAGTATTGTATGATACTATATTTGTAAAAATTTTATGTAGCATAGTGTCTAGTAAAGAACATTAAATTATCTTAGGAAAATATTTGCATTTAAAAGTTGCTAGCTATTTCTAACTGTAGAAATAGCACACCATCATGGAACATGACTCTGCTTTGAAAAGAACAACAGAATGGCCATTTAATTTTACTCATTATGAAAAATGGCCCTCATCCTTGGCTAATCCACAGATCTTGACAAACTGTCCTTAAGAGATTCTCTGCGATAGATTGTGGTTACTGATTTAGGAGTAGAGATATCTAATGCCCAGTTACTTATCCACTTTGAGCTGAAGTAGACTGGACAGTTACTTATCCACTTTTGAGTTGAAGTAGACTGGACAATGATGGTATAGCATTAGAGCAATGGTGAGAATTATGCAAAAATTTGAATTATAAGAAGCTCTATGATAAATAAAGGCAGAGTCCTTTAAACTTGAGAAAATTTAGTCCTTTGCCTGCTTAAAACATTTATATGCTATGCCTGATTATGTACATGAAGTTGAGAAAAAATTGGAAATTAAATGTAAATCATTGGCCATAAGGTTGATGTGATAGCTAAAGATTTTAGAAAGATAAAGATTGCCAGGCAGACAATAATAAAAAAAAGATCTAGATTAAATGTCAATATTCTGATATGTTGAAGGCATTGATTTAGTTTTCCAGAACAAAATAAGGTTGATCAAAAAAAAAAAAAAAAAAAAAAAAACCTCATGAAAGTTGATGCAAATGAATGTATTATGTTAGAAAAAGATATTCCCCAATTATATTTTAAACCACTACATATCTTTCCGTATTCAGACAAAATCATGGCTTGCAAAAGAAACCCAAGTCCACTGCTGTGGAGTTGATTTCATCTCATAGCAATTCTGTAGGGCAGAGTAGACTTGCCCCAGAGAGTTTCTAAGTCTGGAATCTTCATGAAAACACTGCCACATTTTTCTCTGGCTGGTGTGTTCATCAACCTTTTGGTTAACAACAAGGGGATTTAACCACTGTGCCAACAAAACTTCTCATAGCTTGCCAGGACTACCTTCAATGTCTTCCCTTTATACATCAAATAAAATCTAAAGTTCATGCCGTGATGTATAAAACCCTACCCAATCTTGGACTTGCATAGTTCTCAAACTCTTCTACAAATCTCCAACTAACTGCTGTACTCAAAGTACTCTTGATAAAAGAAGTTTTTCTCACCTCATGGAGTTCTTTCAGCCTGAAAGACTCTCCCTCAAGATATTCCCATTGCTGTCTTTTCCCTTTTATTCTAGCCTTATTTCAAATGCTACCTCCTCAGAGAGGTCTTCCTTGACTATCATTTCTAAAGTTCTTTAATAACTTCTTTTCTCTGATATTCATATGGTTATATAAGAGTTTATCTTTTATATATCATTCTGCTTTTTTATCTGCCTGGCTGGTCTGGGAAGAATCACTGGAGGTGTAAGATGTGGGTAGCTCACAGGCTTCTGGAATATGGAGTTGATTAAAATAGGTGCAGGCTGACCAGTTGTGCTTAGTCACTACCACCTCCAACTATCCCACCCTAAACTGAGTTTGATAGAACATTACCTGAAAGTGCTACTACCTCTTCTATGTATTGCTTATTTTTAAGAGACATTACCTAACTAAAAATCAGCGAACAGATTTGCCAACAAAACAGTGGTTCTGTGGCACTTAGATTTCTCTGTGCTGGAGTTCATCCCTTCCCTACCTCACACACACACACACACACACACACACACACAAATAAAGTATGATACAAACAATCAAAAACAGTCATGGTTGAGTCAAGTCTGACATGGCAACCCAGGTGTATGAGAGTAGATTTGGTGCTGTAGGTTCAGTGAGTGATTCTTCAGAAATAGATCTCCAGACCTTTCATCTAAGGGGCCACTGGTAGACTCAAACTCCCAAACTTTCTGTTAGCAGCTGAAGGCATTAAGCATTTGCACCACGCAAGGATTCCAAAGTATGATAAATATACTAAAAATAAGAGAAGATATGAAATATATAAAACAGGAACAAGAAGCTATTTTATAAAATGAAACCAAGTGATAATATTAAGTATAAAAGAATGAATAAGAAAATTACAGAACACAATGAGTGGACTGAAGAGTGGGATGAATTTACAAGGAGAATAAATTAGTCAGCTGAAATATAAAAGTGAAAGACTTTTCCTAAAGGCAACAGGAAAGAAGAAATAGGAAATAAAAAGAAACATGTAACATGAAAATGGAATCACTGCATACATAAAATAATTCACTGACATCAAGTTGGATCCAACTCATAGTAATCCTTCTTTGGGTTTCTGAAGTGGTATGACTATGGAAGTAGATTGTCCAACCTTCCTTCTGAGGAGTGGCTGATAGGGTTGAACTGCCAGTAGCAGTCAAATGCCATAGGCACTACGCCACCAAAGCTACCAGATATATAAAATAGAGTCCCAAAAAGTGAGTAAAAGAATAGATAGATTGAAATAATTCAAGAAATTGCCAGAATTAAAGATGAAAGACCTCAAATTACAAAGTCTCATAAAGTGCCAAAAGTATAGTGATATTTAAGAATATGAAGACAGGGAAAATTTAAGAAATTTCAAAGACAGATGGTGAAATAGGCAAAGAAGCTCCACAGACCCTTTTCAACAAAGGAAACAGAAACCAATTGACAGAGATACAGGAGATAATCCTGGAGCCTGAGCTTTGAAAGGAAGTATACAGAAGTGGATTAGGCACCAACTAGTGAAAAAACCTGAATGAAAACTGAGTATGGAGACAGTTGGAGCAGTAGACTGTCAGCTACTCTGATGGACCAACAGCCTGAATGTTTCCAAGTGGTGTTAGGACTTGAGAATTGACCTAAAGATCAGCCCTGGTCACCAAGGGCTACAGGGACACTTGTCCTGGTGGCCTATGACAGGAAGGGAAACAACAAGGAAGAGGACAACCTGACCTGTGGACTTTCTGCTGTCCAGAGGGCACAGCCATTTGAATTGTTTACACGTAGTGGTCATTTTGGATATTTAAAGTGACCGATGGTGTAGCCATTTTGAATGTTTACAAGTGGTAGCCATTTTGGGTATTCAAAGTGACAGCATTCTCATTCGGACTCCAGAGACCCAAGAATAGGCTCCATCTGCCAGGGATAGCAGGGACATACGGGAGGCAGACAACAGAAAAAGAGACAGGTGGTAAGTGTATAAGTGCTGCCAACTAGCAAATAGAAGAGCAAAATACAGTATGCTCTTATGTAGATAACATACAAACAAAACAAAGAAATCAAAAATTGTGGGCAAGTCACTCAAAAGTACAATCACCAATTAAATATAAACACAAAACATCACAGTGCTTCAGAGACAACAGAGCATCACTGTCCACACAAAGAAACAAGATAAAGCAGGAGAAACAAGGAACCAGAATACAGACCCAAAACACATCCCTAAGGAAGACTCAGCATTGGAACTCCCTGATAAGGAATTCAAAAGAATTATACTTAGGTACCTTCAACAAACTGAGAGACAGATCAAGGAAAACAATGACAAAATTGAGGTAAACATGGAGAAAACCCTAGAGCAATTTTGAAAGACATTAAAAGAATAAAATGACAAAATAAATGAAAAATTAGAAATGACACAAAATCTAGACACATATCCAGAAGATTAATACTAAATTTTCAGAAACAGATAACTCATTGACCAAGCAAAGGAATAGAACTGAATCAATTGAAGACAGAATTAGTGAGATTGAAGGCAAATACTTCAATACTTCTTTGGAAAGGAAATAATCAGAAAAAAGATCAAAACAAAATGAAGAAAGGCTAAGGTTCATGTGGTATAACATCCAAAGTAATAACCTACATGTAATCAGAATTCCAGAACATGAAGAGACAAATAAAACCACAGAAAAAATTCTTAAAGATTTATGGAAAGAGAATTTTCCTGGTATGATGAAAGATGAGAATATATCCATTCAGGAAGTCCAATGAACTCCAAATAGAATAGACCCCAAAAGAAAATCACCAACACATATAATCATCAAACTCACCAAAACAAAAGACAAAGAAAGAATCCTGACTGCAGCAAGGGAAAAAATGAAAAGCTATCTACAAGGGGCAACCAATAAGAGTAAGCTCAGATTTCTTGACAGAAACCCTGCAAGGGAGAAGACAATGGGGTGGTATATATAAAACCCTGAAAGACAAAAATTTCCAACCAAGAATTATATACCTGGAAAAATTGTCCCTTAAATATGATGGTGAAATTAGGACATTTCTAGATAAGCAGAAATTAAGGGTTTTTTTAAAAGCCACACCAACTTTACAAGAGATGCTAAAGGGAGTCCTTTAGACATTGAACCAACAACAGCAAACAACTGACCATTCACACACATGATGACATAACCCAGAAACCAACCCAGTTATAGATTTATACAAAGTAAATAAGCTTACAAGATAGAACGGACTGTTCTAAACTTGGGAAGAAATTATAAATCACAGGGTAACCTCAAAGAAAAATGATAAACCTTCATATCAAAATAAAAAAGAGGACCAGTACAAATGTTTAGCAAATACTAAAACAAGAGCAACGAAGGACGTGTTAACATGATGCATAAACAAAACTAGCTCAGCACAGAAAATTATACAGTACAACAAAATCAACACCACAAAAAAGCACATAACAAAATGACAGCAATAAATTCATACTTGTTGATAATTACATATCTGACAAAGGACTTATCTCTAAAATTTATAGAAAACTAACATCTCAACAACAAAAAAGATTAACAATCCAATTAAAAAATGGGCAGAACACATTAACGGACACTTCACCAAGAGGATATTCAGGCAACCAGCAAATACATAAAAAAATGCAACAGAAGAATGGGTAACCAAACTGTTGTACATACACACAATGGAATACTTGTTGTTGTTGTTATGTGCCATCAAGTCAGCCCCAAATACTATGCAACACTAAATAATAATGTCAAATCTACAAAACTGCATAACATGGATAAACTTGGACATAATGCTGAATAAAAGAAGTCAATCACAGATGGACAAATGTAGTATTAGTTCACTATTTTAAGAAGTCAAGGAAAGTTATAAATATGGAAGGGAACTTTCTTTGTTGGTCACCAAGAGTGAGAAAAGAGGAGAGGGAACACTTCAAAAAAAAAAAAAAAAGCACTGACCTATGTCACTTTAGTTTGTGTATTTCACTGTACATAAATTGGTTCAATAAAATATATTTTTAAAAAAAGAAATTTCAGAGAGAAAGTATAGATCATCTTAAAAGAACAAGAAACATACTGAGATCACACATTTTAACAATACTAGATTAGAAAGGCAATAGAATAATAGTTTAAAATAAAATAACTTTAAAATTAGAACTTGATATACAACCAAATTATTATGATGTTTTAGTTAGGGATGATATAACAGAAATACTACAAGTGGGTGGTTTTAATAACAGAAATTTATTTTTCCACAGTTTAGAAGGCTATAAGTCTGAATTCAGGGCACCACCTTGGGGCAGGGGCTTTCTCTGCTCCCTCTGGGGGAAAAGTCTTATCTCCTCCAATTTCTCTTCCTCAGTTCCTTGGTGATCTCTGTGTGACACCATTTTTCCCCCATTTGTGCTTCCTTGCCTCTGTGCCTAATCTGTTCTTTTTACATCTCCAAAGTGGTTAGGTTTAAGACACACCCTACACTGAAACGGCCACATTAATCTATCAAAGAAAACCCTATTTCCAAATGGCATAGCATCCACAGGTATAGGAGTTAAAATTTACAGCACATATTTTGCAGGAACACAATTCAATCTATAACATCTCAGAGTATAATAAAAGTCTATTCTGGCTCATAGGTCTTTAAAAGTTTTGCCACATAATGACCCATTTTAAAAATGCTCTTGGAAGAAGTAATGAAATAAGAAGAGTAATAACTGTTGGAAGTTGTTATAAGAGAAATTGGAAATGAGGATAATAAAGTGCCATCTGTTAATGGATTGAATTTTGTACCCCTAAAGATTATGCTAAAATCCAAATGCCTGTCCCTGTAAATATTACCATTTAGAAACAAGGGTTTTCTTTTTTTTTATCTTAATGAGGTCATGCAGACTAGGGTACTCAACTCCCCATCCCAGAAGCCTAATCACTTCTCAATTATAAAAAGAGTAGAATAAGGACAGAAACACACCCAGAAAGAAGAGAGGTGTCAAGGAATACCATGAAATGCCAAGACACTCCAAGGGACTCTTGAGGCTGCTTGAAGTGGATTATCTTATTAGGACTCTTAGCCTCCAAATAAGCTGAGAAAATGAATTTCTGTTCTTTAAAGTCACTCCAGCTGTGGCATATTTTGTTATGGCAGCACTAGGTAACTAGAGACACATTCATATTCCATATAAACATTATTGTGGTTTTGTAAATATACTCACTTGTTTTAGTTTTCTAGTGCTACTATAACAAATGCCACAAGTGGGTGGCTTTAACTAACAGAAATGTAAATTCTTACAGTTTTGTGTTGTTATTACTGTTAGGCATCATCAAGTCAGCTATGATTCATAGTGACCCTATGTAAAACAGAATGAAACATTGCCTGGTCCTGTGTCATCCTCACAATCCTTGCTATACTTGAGCCAATAGTTGCAACCAATGTGTCATTTCATCTGGTTGAGGGTCTTTCCCCTTTTTGCTGACCCTCTACTTTACCAAGCATGATATCCTTCTCCAGGGACTAATCCCTTCTGACAACACGATCAAGGTAGGTGAGATGAAATCTGGCCATTCTCTCTTTCAAGAAGTACTCCAACTGCACTTCTTCCAGGACAGATTATTTCTTCTTCTGTCAGTAGGTGGTATTTTCAGTATTCTTTGTCAATACCACAATTCAAAGGTATCAGCTCTTCAGTTTTCCTTATTCAATGTCCAGCTTTAACATGCATATAAGGCAACTGAGGGTACTATGGCTTGGGATAGGTGCAACTTAGTATATTGACAGAGAACTTCCAGAGGTTCAAGCCGGATTCAGAAGAGGATGTGGAACAAGGGATATCATAGCTGTTGTCAGATGGATCTTGGCTCAAGGCAAAGAATACCAGAAAGATGTTGACTTGTGTTT
>NW_006921799.1:1234147-1236613 GCF_000298275.1 Orycteropus afer afer
AAGAGGGGGAGGCCTTCAACAAGATGGATTGACACAGTGGCTGCAATGATGGGCTCAAGTATAGCAGGGATTGTGGGGCTGGCACGGGATTGGGCAGTGTTTCGTTCTGCTGTGCATGGGGTCGCTATGAGTCGGAAACGACTCGACGGCACTTAACAACAACAACAACAGTCTTCAAAATGAAGATTTGTGCTGGGCAATACAACATCTGATTTTTTGACTATTGCATCTATTAAGTGTTGATTGTGGATCCAACTAAAAAGAAATCCCTGATAACTTCAATCTTTATTCCATTTATTGTGGTAGTGTTTACTGGTACACTTGATGTTTGTTTTCTTTATGTTGAGGTGTAATCCATACTGAAGACTGTAATTTTTGATCTTCATCAGTAAGTGCTTCAGGTCATCTTCAATTCCAGCAAGCAAGGTTGTGTCATCTGCACACTGCCGGTTGTTAGTGAGTCTTCCTCCAATCCTGATGCCATGTTCTTCTTCATATAGTTCAGCTATTTGGATTAGTTGCCCAGCATACAGACTGATTAATTGCGGTAAAAGGATACAACTCTGATGCACACCCGTCTTGATTTAAATCATTCAGTATCTCCTTGTTCTGTTTGAAAGGCATCTTCTTCATTTATGTATAGATTCTTTATGAGCACAATTAAGTGTTCTGGAATTCCCATTCTTCACAATGTTATTGCTAATTTGGTATGATCCACACAGTCAAATGCCTTTGCATAGTCAATAAAACACAGGTAAACATCTTTCTGGTATTCATTGTTTTCAGCCAAGATCCATCTGACATCAGTAATGATAACTCATTCCACACCCTCTTCTGAATCCAGCTGTAATTTCTGGAAGTCCCCTGTCAATATACTGTGCAACTGTTTTTGAATCAGCTTCAGCAAAATTTTACTTGCATGTGATATTAATGATACTGTTTGATAATTTCCACATTCTGTTGGTCACCTTTCTTTGGAATGGACACAGATATCAATCTCTTCCAGTCAGTTGGCCTGGTAGCTGTCTTTCTAATTTTTAGCAAATGAGTAAGTGCCTTTGGCACTGCATCTGTTTGTTGAAATATCTCCTTGGAGATATTCCATCAATTCCTAGAACTTGTTTTTTGCCAGTTCCTTCAGTGCAGCTTGAATTACTTCTTTCAATACCATTGCTTCTTGATAATATTCTACCTCCTGAAATAGTTGAACACTGAAAAATTATTTTCGGTGCATTAACTCCGTGTATTCCTTCCATCTTCTTTTGATGTTTCTGACATTGTTCAAAATTTTGCCCATAGACTCCTTCAGTATTGTAACTCAAGGCTTGATTTTTTTTTTTCTTCAGTTTTTTCATCTTGAGAAATGTCAAGCACGTTCTTCCCTTTGGTCTTCTAACTCCAGCTTTTTGCATATTTCTTTAAAATATTTTATTTTGTCTTCTTAGCCTGCCCTTTGAAATCATCACTTCAGCTCTTTTATCTCATAATTTCTTCCATTTACTTTAGCTACTCACTGTTTAAGAGCAAGTTTCAGAGTCTCTTTTGACATCCTTGTTGGTCTTTCCTTCCTTTCTTATCTTTTTAATGACCATTTGCTTTCTTTATGGACGATGGTCTTAATGTCATCCCATGATTCATCTGGTCTTTGGTCACTGGTGCTCAATGAGTCAAATCTGTTCTTCAGATGATCTCTACATTCAGGTGGGATATGATCAAAGTTATATTTTGGCTTTTGTGGATTTGTTTTAATTGTCTCCAGCTTCAACTTGAACTTGCATATGAGCAATTGATGGTCTGTTCCACAGTCAGCTCGTAGTCTTGTTTGGACTGAAGATATTGAGTTACTCCATTGCCTCTTGGAGGAGAGACAATGCAAGGACACCAGAGTAGCAGGCCGGAAGAGCAGGGAAGGGGATAAAAGCCTTGAACCCAGACAGAAGAGCAATCAGCCGAAGGGATTAGGTGAGGAGGGGAAACTCAGGCCCGCCCAGAGTAGCAGGCCGGAAGAGCAGGAGAAAGGGTATAAAAGCCTTGAACCTGGACAGAAGAGCAGTCAGCCCCAGGGATACAGATGAGGAGAGAAAACTCAGGGACACCTGAAGAAGAAGGCCAGAAGAGCAGGAGAAAGGGTATTAAAAGACAGGAAGCCAGACAGAGGAAGAGTAAGCCAGGTGGGGGTGATACGAGAGGTCTCTAACAGCAAGACAAACTTGTCTGTCGGTTTGTCCTACTGTGGTGACATATAGATGTGAGTTTTGAGGCTGAGCTTCTAGTGTTTAAAACCCAGAGAGATGCACCTGGTGCACAGGTAACAGCCCAGCTTATAGACTAGACAGACTGGGAAGAAGGAAGAGGCCATCCAATACTGAAAGAATTGGCCAGGGAAAACCTTATGAATAGCAAAGAAACACTGTTTGGTACATTACCACGCACCTTTAGGAATAGTCCGTTTAGGCTAAAAGGCTC
>NW_006921799.1:1239782-1242980 GCF_000298275.1 Orycteropus afer afer
AATGCTCCTTGGAAGCAAGAATGGCCAGACTTTGTCTCACCTATTTTGGTCATGTTGTAAGAAGGGGCCATTCCCTGGAGAAGGATGTCATGCTTGGTAGGGTGGAGGGTCGATGAAAGAGGGGGAGGCCTTCAAGGAGATGGATTGATAAGGTGGCTGCAATGATGAGCTCAAGTATAGCAGGGATTGTGGGGCTGGCGCGGGATCCGGCAGTGTTTTGTTCTGCTGTGCATGGGGTCGCTATGAGTCAGAAACAACCCGACGGCACTTAACAACAACAACAACAACAACAACAACGCTCTTTCCACAGATGTAGTAAATCTGATGTCTGTATATTACATCTGGCAAGGTCTATGTATAGAGCTGTTGTTTATGTTGTTGGGGGAAAAAAGGTATTTGCAATGAACAAGTCATTGGTCTTACAAATTCTATCATGTGATCTCCAGTATCATTTCTATCACCAAGGCCATATTTTCCAACTATGGATGATTCTTCTCTGTTTCCAACTTTCACGTTCCAATCACCAACAATAATCAATACATTTACTTGCATGTTTAGTCAATTTCAGACTGCAGAAATTGGTAAAAATCTTCAAAATTTCTTCATCTTTGGCTTTAATGGTTTGTGAATAAATTTGAATAATGGTAATATTAACTGGTCTTCATTTTAGGTGTGTAGATATTAGCTTCTCATTGACAACATTGTACTTCAGGATTGATCTTGAATCATTCTTTTTTGACAATGATTGTGATATAATTTCTCTTCAATGTGTCATTCATGGCATAGTATACCATAGGATTGTCTGATTCAAAATGGCCAATAACAGTCTACTTCAACTCACTAATGCCTAGAATATTGATCTTTATGCATTCCATTTCATTTTTGACAACTTCCAATTTTCCTAGATTCATAGTTCGTACATTCCAAGTTTTGATTATTAATGGATGTTTGCAGCTGTTTCTTCCCATTCTGAGTCATGCCCATCATCAAATGAAGGTCCCAAAAGCTTTACTCCATCTGCATGATTAAAGTCAACTCTACTTTGAGGAGGTAGTTCTTCCCCAGTCATACTTTGAGTTCCTGGAAGGGCAAATCTTCTGGCACTACATTAGAAAGTGTTTACCACTACTCATCAGGTTTTCACTGGTCAATTCTTTCCAAAGTGGATGGCCCCATCCTTCTTCTCAGTCTGTCTTATTCTGGAAGCTCCACTGAAATCTGTCCACCAATGGTTCCCCTGCTGGTATTTGAAAACCCAATGGTACAGCCTCTAGCTTCAAAGCAACATGCAAGCACCACAGTATGACAAACTGTCTGACAAGTGGTGGCTAATATTCTAGGTGCTAGATCTATGAATTCATGGTGCCAGGTCCATGGGAAGGCTCCTTCTCTTGGCTCTATTCCTAGATTCCTTGGTGACCATGTGACATATATATTTCCCTCTATTTGTGCTTATGTGGAGAGAGAACCCAGGCTATGACCCAAAGCTGAAGGGTGGGGGAGTGGGAGAAAAGAGAAGAAAAGTCCCAGGGATCGGAACAGAGCAAGGAGTCAGCCACAGGGATCCAGGTAAGGAGAAGAAACACAGGCCATGCCCCAAAGAGCAGGGTGGGAAAGCAGGAGAAAGGAGAGGAAAAGGCCCAGGGACCAGGACAGAGCAAGGAGTCAGCCACAGGGATCTAGATAAGGGTGGTTGGAGAGATTTCCAACAGCTAAGAGAGACAAACTTGTCTGTCTGTTTGTCCTACTGTGGTGACATGTTGCTGTGAGTCTTGAGGCTGAGCCACTGGTGTTTCAAACCCAGTGGAGTGCATATGATACACAGGTATCAGCCTGGCTTGCAGATTGAAACAGACTAGGAAAAAGGAAGAGATCATCCACTTCTCAAAGAATTGGCTAGGGAAAACCTTATGAATAACAAAGAAACACTGTCTGATACATTATTGTGCAACTTTATGAATAGTCTGGATAGGTTAGAAGGCTCTCAAAATAGGACTGGGAAAGAGATACATCATCACAGCAAAACCAGCCTTACTCATATGGACAAGGTAAAGCTTTCAAGACCTCCATTTGCTGACATGGCACCTCTCAAATTGAGGAGAAACAGCTGCAAACATCCATTAATCATCAGAACATGGAATGTATGAAGTATGAATTGAGGAAAATTGAAAGTTGTAAAAAATGAAATGGGACACATAAAGATTGATATCTTAAGCATTAGTGAGCTGAAATGGACTGGTTTTGGCCATTTTGAATTAGACAACCATATGATCTACTATGCCGGGAGTGATGGTTTGAAGAGGAATGGTGTGGCATTCATCATCACAAAGACTATTTCAAGATCTGTCCTGAAGTACAATGCTATCAGTGATAGGATAATATCCATACACCTACAAGGAAGACCCATTAATATGACTATTATTCAAGTTTATGCACCAGGCACCAAAACCAAAGATGAGGAAATTGAAGATTTTTATCAACTTCTGCAGTCTGAAATTGACCGAACATGCACTCAGGATATGTTAATTATCACTGGTGACTGGAATGCAAAAATTGGAAACAAAGAAGAATCACGAGTAGTTGGAAAATTTGGCCTTGGTGACAGAAATAATGCTGGAACTCGCATGGTAGAATTTTGCATGACCAACCCACCAGCCACTCCTTGGAAGGAAGATAAGGCAATCTACTTCCTCAGTGATACTTCCTTGGAAACCCAAGGAGGGGTCACTATGAATTGGGTCTGACTTAACAGCACACAACAACAACAAAAAAATCCAACTTATTAATTGCAAGCACCTTGTATCAACAACACAAATAGTGGCAGTACACGTGAACTTCACCAGATGGAACACACAGAAATCAGATTGACTACTTTTGTGGCAAGAGGAAATGAAAAAGCTCAATATCTTCAGCCAAAACCAGGCCAGGAGCTAATTGTGGAACAGACTATCAACTGCTCATATGCAAGTTCAACTTGAAGTTAAAGACAATTAAATCAAGTCCAAGAGAGCCAAAATATGATCTTGAATATATCCCTCTTGAATTTAGAGACCATCTAAAGAATGGATTTGATGTTTTGAATACCAATGACTGAAAACCAGAAGAATTGTGGGATGATATCAAGAACATTATCCATGAAGAAAGCAAGAGATCACTAAAAAGACAAGAAAAGAAGAGAAGACAAAAATGGATGACAGA
>NW_006921799.1:1243690-1286861 GCF_000298275.1 Orycteropus afer afer
AGGTGCAAGCTGGATTCAAAAGAGGACATGGAACAGGGATATCATAGCTGTTGTCAGATGGATCTTGGCTCAAGGCAAAGAATACCAGAAAGATGTTTATTTGTGTTTTATTGATTATGCAAAGGCATTTGATTGTGTGGATCGTGACAAATTATGGATGACATTGAGAAGAATATAGATTCCCAAACACTTGATTGTACTCATGAGGGACCTGTACATTGACCAGGAGGCTGTCATTCAAATGGAACAAGGGGACACTACATGGTTTAAAGTCAAGAAGGGAGTGTGTCAGGGTTGTATCCTTTCCCCATACTTATTCAGTCTATAAGTTGAGCAAATAATCTGAGAAGGTGAACTATATGAAGAAAAACACGGCATCAGGATTGGAGGAAGAATCATTAACAACTTGAGATACACTGATGATACAACTTTGTTTGCTGAAAATGAGGATGACTTGAGGCACTTACTGATGAAGATTAAAGAATACAGTCTGCAGTACGGAAAAAAGATTGATGTTGTCAAAGAATTCACGTTGCTTTGTTCTATAATCGATGCCAATGGAAGCAGCAGTGAGGACATTAGATGACGTGTAGCACTGGGCAGATCGGCCACGAAGGAACTGTTTCAAGGGCTGAGGAGCAAAGATGTCTCCTTGAGGACTATGGTGTGCCTGATACAAGCCATTATATTTTCGATTGCCTTGTATGCATGTGAGAGTTGGACAATGAATAAGAAAGACCGAAGAAGAGTTGATGCTTTTGAATTGTGGTACTGGAGAAGAATTCTGAAAGTACCATGGACTGCTAAAAGAACTAACAGATCTGTCCTAGAGGAAGTACAGCCAAAATGCTCTTGGAAGCAAGAACAGTCAGACTTCGTCTCACCTACTTTGGTCATGTTGTCAGAGGGACCATTCCCTGGAAAAGGATGTCATGCTTGGTAAGGTGGAGGGTCGATGAAAGAGGGGAAAGCCTTCAATGAGATGGATTGACACGGTGGCTGCAACGATGGGCTGAAGGATAGCAGGGATAATGGAGCTGGTGCAGGATTGGGTGGTGTTTTGTTCTGCTGTTCATGGGGTCACTATGAGTTAGAAACGACTCAACTGACAACACCCGACAACAAACATCTGTGCTTGTTTCTCTATGCCTATTATACTGTTTTGTGATATTTCAAACAAACTGATGCCATTCTGCAGGCACTCACTCAGCTATGCCAAGAGATTTGGAAGACAGCTACCTGGCCAACTGACTGGAAAAGATCCATATTTGTACCACCAAAAGAAAGCTGATCCCACAGAATGCGGAAATTATTGAACAATATCATTGATATCACATGCAAGTAAAATTTTACCGAAGATAATTCAAACACATTTGCAGCAGTATCTTGACAAAGAACTTCCAGAAATGCAAGCTGGAATCAGAAGAGGACATGTTGCAAGGGATATCACAGCTGATGTCAGATGGATCTTGGTTCAAAGCAAAGAATACCAGAAAGATGTTTACTTTTGTTTTATTGAGATCCACAGAATGTGGAAATTATCAAACAATATATCTGACGTCACATGCAAGTAAAATTTTACTGAAGATAATTCAAACACGTTTGCTGCAGTATCTTGCCAGAGAACTTCCAGAAACACAAGGTGGATTCAGAAGAGGACATGGTGCAAGGGATCTCACAGCTGATGTCAGATGGATCTTGGTTCAAAGCAAAGAATACCAAAAAGATGTTTACTTATGTTTTATTGACTATGCAGAGGTATTGGATTGTGTAGATCATAACAAATTGTGGATAATATTGAGAAGAATGGGAATTCCAGAGCATTTGATTGTACTCATGAGGAAGCTGTACATAGACAAGGTGGTTGTCATTTGAACAGAACAAGGGGATACTGCATGGTTCAAAATCAGGAAGGGAGTGTGCCAGGGTTTTATCCTTTCACTATACTTATCCAATCTTTATACTCAGCACATAATCCAAGAAGCTGGACTATATAAAGAAGAATATGGCATCAGGATTGAAGGAGGGCTCATTAACAACCTGAGATATGTAGACAAAACAACTTTGCTTGCTGAAAGTCAGGATGGCTTGAAGCACTTACTGAAGATTAAAAGCTATAGTCTGTATTATGGATTATACCTCAACAAAAAGAAAACAAAAATCCTCACAATTGGACCAATAAACAACATCACGATGAATGGAGAAAAGATTGAAGTTGTCAAGGAGGACTTCACATTTCTTGGTTCTACAATCAACACCAATGGAAGCAGCAGTCAAGACATCAAAAAAACGTATTGCATTGGGAAAATCTGTGGCAAAAGACCTCTTTCAAGTGCTGAAGAGCAAAGATATATCCTTAAAGAAAAAGATGTGCCTAAACCAAGCCAGGGTATTTTTTTAACTTTTATTTATTTATTTATTTTTTACTCTTAAATGTAAAGTTCTGCTTCTTGTTCAGGGTAAGAACAAATTCAAAGATTCAAATGATAGTTCCAGTGAGGAGTGGGTTCCTTCTTTACAACGTACTAGGATTCACATCCAACTAGTGCCTATGCTACACTTGAGCGTTTTCTCACCACTCCCTTTCTGTGGAGCCTACCCATGGGGACTTTGCTGTTTTCCAGGCTTCTGCTTCAGCTCACCCAATCTCAGCAAACATCATTTGCTTTGGAGAGAAACTTAAGAATTCAGCAGGAAATTGAAAAAATGAAAGGGTTCCACTTCAAAGAAAAAACTTTGCCGTTGATTTTTAAGGTGAGTGTATCCCCTTGGGTTTATGTGAAATGAAGCATCATAGATATTTTTCCTGGTTCAGATATTTTTTTAAAAGAAACATGGCCAAATTTCATCTCCTGAAAGACTTCTGTTTCCCTTCTTTGTGTATCTGTAGATCACTAACAGTCACCAAAGCGACTTCTTCGTCATCAGTCCCTGGGGGGTGTGGGAGGGCAGGGGCTGTGTCATCTGCTGTCGGTGCTCATTACCTTCTGCCTGCTGTGACATCATAGATGCCCAGTGCCTGTTGTGTTTCCATGCTTAACAAGTGACTGAATACATGCCCACGTTTGTGCAGCAGTTTTTAGCTGAGTATTTTCTCCGTTCATTTTCATACCAGCCTGTGAGGTAGGTGGAGCGGGGATGGAGGGATGGAGAGGGGATGCCTTGCCTAAGGTCGGGCTTGAAGTGGCAGAACTGGTCTGGATTCCATGCTTTCCAGGTTCATATTCACTTTCTTTAGGCTCTGCCTGTTACTACTTTGGTAGTTGCTGAGAAATGTCTATTTTATTTTTAATGCATTTTATTTAAATATAATTTATATACAGTGAAATATACAAAAACAAAAGTGACATGGGTCAATACATTTTTTTTTTTTTTTTGGCAGTGTTCCCTCCCCTCCCCTTCCACCCCTGGCAATCAACAAAGAAAGTTCCCTTCCATATATAAACCTTTCCTTGACCCTCCACAACAACGAACTAATACTATATTTGTCCTTCTGTGATTGACTTATGTCACTCAGCATAAATGTCCTCCAAGTTCATCCATGTTATGCAGTGTTTTGCAGACTCTACATTATTCTTTAGTGCTGCATAGCATTCCATTATGTGTATGTACCATAGTTTGGTCATCCACTCCTCTGCTATAAATCTTAGAGATAAGTCCCTTACCAGATATGTAATTATCAGGAAATATGAATTTGTTGCTGTCATTTTTGTTATGTGCTTTTTCATGGTGTCAATTTCTTTGCTCTATATCATTTTCTATGCTGAGCTCATTTTGTTTATGAAATGTGTTATCACTTCCTTCATTGCTATTGTCTTAGTATTTGCTAAATATTTGTGCTGGTCCTCTTTTTTATTTTGATGTGAAGGTTTATCATTTTTCTTTGAGGTTACCCTGTGATTTATAGTTTTCTTCCCACATTTAGAAGAGTTTATTCTATCTTGTTGTTGTCTTGACTTCCCTACTGTCTAGAAGTTCTGTAACAACACAGTTTTTTCCCTCCTTTTGGTTTGTAGTTGTCTTCATTTGCCAATTGATTTCTCTGATTCCCTGTTTACAGTCTTGTAGGCTTATTTACTTTGGATACTTCCATAGCTGTGTTGGTTTCTGGGTTATATTGTCATGTGTGTTAATGGTCAGTTGTTGGCTATTGTTGCTTCTCTGTCCAAAGGGCTCCCTTCAGCATCTCTTGTAAGTTTGGCCTGGTTTTAACAAATTCCCTTAATTTCTGCTTATCTGGAAATCTCCTAATTTCACCATCATATATGAGGGACAAATTTATTGAGTACATAATTCTTGGTTGAAAATTTTTGTCTTTCAGGGTTTTATATATATAATCCCATTGTCTTCTTGTCTGCATGGTTTCTGCCAAGAAATCCAAAGTTAGTCTTATTGGTTGCCCCTTGTAGGTAACTTTTTGTTTTTCCTGTGCTGCTCTCATGATTCTTTCTTTGTCTTTGGTTTTGGTGAGTTTGATGATGATATGTCTTAGTGATTTTCTTTTGGGGTTTATCTTGTTTGAGGTTTGTGGGAATTCTTGAATGGATATATTTTCATCTTTCATCATACCAGGAAAATTCTCTTCCAATAAATCTTCAGTAATTTTCTCTGTGGTTTTATTTGACTCTTCCTGTTCTGGAATTCTAATTACATGTAGGTTATTCCTTTTGATGGTATCCCACATGAACCTTAGGCTTTCTTCATTTTGTTTTTATCTTTTTTCTGATTGACCCCTTTCCAAAGAAATGTTCAGGTATTTGCCTTCATTCTCACTAATTCTGTCTTCCATTGATTCAATTCTGCTCCTTTACCAATTCAATGTCTTATCTATTTCTGAAAATTTAGTATTAATTTTCTGGATTTCTGTGTGTAGATTTTGTATCATTTCTAATTTTTCATTTATTTTGTCATTTTGTTCTTGTATTGTCTTTTGAAATTGTTCTAGGGTTTTCTCTGTGTTTTCCGTGATCCGTCTTTCAATTCATTGATGATACCTAAATATAATTCTTTTGAATTCCTTATCAGGGAGTTCCAATGCTGTGTCTTCCTCAGGGATGTGTTTTGGGTTTGTATCCTGGTCCCTTGTTTCTTCTGCTTTATCTTGCTTCTTTGGACTGAGATACACTGCCGTCTCTGAGGCATTATGACATTTTTGTGTTTATATTTAATTGGTGATTGTATGTTGGAGTGATTTGCCCATGATTTTTGTTTTCTCTCTATGTTATCTATGCAAGTAGAGTACTGTGCTCCTCTATTCGCTTGTTGGCAGCACTGCCAGGGTGTTTTCAATCGCCTCATATGCGTGTGAGAGCTGGACAGTGAATAGGGAAGACTGAAGAAGAGTTGGTGCTTTTGAGTTGTAGTGTTGGTGAAGAATGCTGAAAGTGTTGTGGGAAGCTAAAAGAACTAACAAATCTATCCTGGAAGAAGTGCAGCCAAAATGTTCCTTGGAAGTGAAAATGGCCAGACTTCATCTCACCTTCTTTGGTCATGTTGTCAGAAGGGACTGTTTTTTGGAGAAGGATTTTATGCTTGGTAATGTGGAGAGTCAACGAAATAGCAGAAGGCCCTCAACAAGATGGACTGACACAGTGACTGCAGCAATGAGCTCAGGTATAGTAGGAATTGTGAGGCTAGCACAGGACTGCCCAATGTTTTGCTCTGTTGTATTTAAGGTCAATATGAGTAGGAGACAACTGGATGGCATATAAACAACAAAAATCTACGGTTTTTGTATCTCAATAGTTATCAGCTTGAAACTTATTCTATACTGATATGACCTCTTAACATAACAAAGAAAACTCATTCCCCAATTGATCAAAATCACAGCCATTAGAGTTAATATTTAGAATACATATTTTGGGGAGGCAAAATTCAATCCATAACACCTTTAAAACATAGTGATTCAGAGGCCTTGTGTATGTCTGTTTGTTTTTAAGACTTTATAATAATATTCTCGGCAAGAAACACACCTTAAATGAAAAGATAAAAAGAGAATGAAGAAGCAAGTTTGGAAGATAATATATCAGTTAATATGAATCAATGAGATCTTGTTTCACAAATGACTTCTGCTAAGACAGAGAGATACTTTTAAGGATGCTTAGCTCTTAACATATACAAGTTATTCCCTAAACTAGAAGAAAAAAATGTGAAGAGTTAGAATTGCCACACTAATTTGAGTCTAATGAAATCTTCTTCTAGAACACAGATAAAGACAATCAAAGAAAATAAAATTGTAGCCTTCCTTTACTTAAAAATGCAAGTGCAAATATGTTAAGTAAAATAGTAGCTATTTTACAAAGAAAATTTATAAGAGGATATTGTAATCAAGATCAATTATTCCAAAATGCAAGGATAGCTCAATATCAACAATTTTATTAGTTCTATTTATCAAATAATAACCACAGTAGGAAAAAATACTCATCATAATAGATGTAGCAAATACATGGTAAAGTTGTATGCTATTTGCAGTTAAAAAACACAAGGCCATGGGAAATTTGTATAAATTTTAACCCAGTAAAGATTATAAGCAAAACCTACTATAAATACTATTTTTAATGCAGAAGCTTTATATCTGGGAAAACTCAATGACATTTCTATCAGCACAACTGTTTAGAGTAGTATTAAAGAGTCTAGATAGAATTAAAAGGAAAAGAAAAGAAATGAGATGCAAGGTATGGCATAAACTGATGAAACAGTCATCTATTTAAATGAAAAATTAGTAACAATCAACAAACTATTACAAATAATGAGTTCAACAAGATAACTGAATACCAGACCAAGAAAAACCAATAGCATTTCCCTGAATCAGCAATAATGAATGATAAAATAAATCTTTAAAATACACATCATTCACAATAGCAACAAAAACTGTAAAACATCAAATGGGCTCAATAAAAGTCACAAAATCTGTGCTATTTAAATTACTAGTAAATTTATGCATACTATGACTCAGCAATCTCATTGCTAACAAATTAATATAAAGATATCCTTACATATATATGCTCTTATAACATATTTATTATAGCATTTCCAGTATTGACAGGTAGTTGAAGTCAATTAAATTATCCCTCAATGGGCAATAGATTCAACTAGTAGATTACTAAGCAATACTAGAAGCAATGACTGAATGTAGAAACAGCAGCATGAAAAGATGTTAAAAGTATAATGCAGAGTGAGAAAATATCATCTAAAAATTTACCACAATATCTGTGTAAACTTAAATTTCATACACACAAAATAACAATACATGTTTTCAAGGACATATACTGTGTAATTTTCCTACATCTTTTGTAACAGAGAACTACAAACTGGCTGCTTTAAAACAACAGAAATTTATTCTCTCACAGTTATGAAGGCTTCAAGTTCAAATTCAGAGTGCCAATAGGGTCATGGGCCTGTGAAGGGTCTAGGAAAGGAATCCTTTAATGTCTCCTCTAGCTTCTGGTGGTCCTAGGTGTTTTTGCTTACGGAGCATAAATTCAGTCTCTGCCTTTGTCTTCATCTGACATCTCTTCTCCCCTTTTAAGCACACCATCAGATTGTTTGAGGCCCACCGTACTGCAGTATGACTTCATGTTAACTTAATTAATTACATCTGCAAAGAACTATTTCCAAATAAGGTCACATTCATCAGTACCAGAGTTCAGGACTTGAATATATCTTTTTGGGGAGACACAAATCACATACAATTGGAAAGCTATATGACCAGCATGTTAGAAAGATTGTCTATTGTGTCTAGGGGAGTGTGTGAGAAATGGGGACCAAAGAAAGCATATCCATAAATAATTAAGTGAATTAAAAAAAGGAAAGTGCTTGAGATGGAAAAATGATGGCAGAGTGTCATAAACTCAAAATTATAATCCAATCTTTTGCACAAAAAAAAAAGGAAAAGAAAGATAATCGGTATTATACCTTTAAGTAGTTGTATTCAGAGCCCATGTGTCAATGGCTGCAAAGGAGAGTAAAGTAGTTAAGACTGGGCTTTAGAGTTAACAGATCCACAAGATAAATGAAGGGAAGAAACAGCACCATTGGTTCTGTGCTGTGTCCATCTTTCTTGCTGCAGAGCAAACAAGACAGCAACACATTGATTTACAGGAAAAGGGGTCTATCTTTGCAACCAGAAGGGTTGGAAACTTTATTTTTTTCAGTGAGAGCAAATCATTCTTTTAAGAAACTCACTGAACATCTGAAGAGGAGGCTTTGAAAAATAAGTTGCTGAAATAGGTGGGTGCTTTATGTGTCTCCTCAGAAAGCATCATAATTTTCAGCTTTATAATAGCCATTTTTCCTCCCTTACCTAGTTCAACAGCAACACAGGTGATTATAGACTTTACTAGAGACAATCCTGAAATGGGAAGAGCTAATGATAGCCTGTGTTACTAGTCTGAATTTCCTTAAGGCATAATGCATAATACATAGCATCATTATTATGCCCTAGACAAAGAAAGGAGGGGGAACTTGCTCAGGGAGAGATAAAAGTAGGGACTTTAGATGGAATCTCAGAGGTGACTGGCATTTAGGAAAATGAGGGATATTATTTCCTGCAAATGATTCTTATTTGCTGCCAAATGCCAATTTAGGATCCACATAATACAAAAACTGCTTTGCCACTTGAACTCCAAAAGGAAATAACCTATCTGGTACTTCTTTAACTGCTAGCAGCTAGTTGGTTTTGGCTGGATATCTGAATTGTGTTTTATTCCTAAAATCTATCTGGGGAAAAAAATATTTGCTGTTAGGTCCTTCCTAACGAGTTTTCAAGGAACCCAATTTTTCACCTAAAAGAGGTAAGGACTGGGGGGAAAAGCATGATAAATTTTGGAAAGGTCCCAAAGTTACTTCTTTACAAATTTGCAATAACATTATTAATCTTCCTGATAAAAACATTGTACTTATTCCATCAGGAAAGAGGTGAATATTTTTCTATTTATCTAAGAATTTCCTGGAAATTGAAAGCTAACTTTAAGGAATACAAAATATACCACTGATGTATTGTCTAGGACAAAGATCCAATGTAATAGGGATAATAAAATGAAACTATTTGACATATTTTATCTCCAATATTTTGATTGTTCAATTCATCGCAGAGTCTTTAAGGACCAAATATTCATTAAGCATTTCTCTAGGTAGTCTGTGTGATATAAGATGGGAATATGACCTGATTCCTCTCCTTGAAGAACTTAAATATCAACCCTCAAAGAAATATATGTATACCTAGCTGTTATGCAATATATAATGTAAAAATTAACACAATAGGTATTTAAAGAAAGTAATATAGGAAGGATAGAAAAGAGTAAAATTAGTTTCTGACAGGGAATCTTGAAATAGGCCATGAAGAAAGTAACATTTGAGCAGGACATTTAAGAATGTATAGAATTTCAGTAGGCAGCTATGGGAGTGCAGAATTATTTTAAGCAGCTATGATAATGTGTACAAGGCAAGGAATAGAGGTTGTAATCTGAGAAATAGATTATTGAACATGTGGAGCATGTGGTTTGTCAGGCAATGGTAATCTAAGGCCTGGTTTGGAAGACTTGACTTTGATACAAAAGAATTTGGGTTTATGCTGTAGACAATGGTTAGGCTCCTAACCCTTCTTGAGTAGGCAAGTGACAGGAAGTAACTATTACTTAGAGTGTGATGGAAGACTTACAGGGGAGAAATTAGAGTCAAGGTAACAGTTTGGAAGAATTTCATAGAAGTCCAAGTTAAGAGGAGTGGGAATGGAAAGGAGGAATTTATTTCAAGAGCCACCATAGACATATAATTTAAACAAAGTTATATTATGAGATATATCAATATACTTTCCTCTCTTAAGTTTGCTTCTACATGACATTCCCCCTTTAAGCCAGAGACAGATGTTTGAGTTAGGTCTAATTAGAATTATAATGGCAGGAATGAAAAGAGAAAGAAAACAGTAATGTTGAGCCCTTAACTACTGAAAAAGAATTTTGACAACATTCTTAAAGACTGTTGTTGAGCAAGAATAGAAAATTTTAATGTTTTTACTCTCTCTTAACATGTAAAGAACCAGCCCTCATGGGCTTCAATATGGAGGTTTACGTCACAAGTAAAGAGAATGAGGATATAATGAATGGGCAAAAGAATAACAGCTAACAAATTATAGCTAGGGAGATGTGATCATAGCTAAATTTATTTTGCCAGACAATGTTCTAAGCAGTTTATATTGACTATTTCATAATCTTAACACAATATTATGATGCAAATGCCTTTATTATTCCTATTGGACAGGAGAAATTGAATCAGAGATTAAGTGATTTGGCAAGGTAACGCAGGTAATAAATTGAGGAGTTTGAATTTTACCCAGACTGATTTTAGAGATTAGTCCCAAATCCACTTCCTGTATTAGTGCCTTCCTGTATCAAGAACTGGTGCAATTTCTAGTGCACAGGCAGAACAACATTTTGAGTTATAAATAAAGAGACATGAGAAATTAGTCACTCCTTCACCTTCTGAGTCAAATCATGAGGAGGTTGATATAAAACCCAAATACCTGAAGGAGAGAGACAAAAGCAGAGTGGCTTTTACTCTCCCACTGGTTTGATAATCTGGACTGGGACTGTCTCACACAACACCTTCTGTAAATAAGGAGCTGCTGAAGCAGAATATAAATAGTGGTATGGTGTGCTTAGGTGAAGAGAGGGCAGGGCATAAGTCCTTAAACTCCTATGTTGTGTGGGAGGGTTCTAGAATTCCCCAATAGGAGACAGATGGTAGCAAAGGTCAGAGCCAGGAGCTCTGGTAGTGTAGTGCTAAGGCGCTTGACTGCTAACCAGAAGGCTGGCTGTTCAAACCCACTAGCCACTCCTCAGAAGGAAGGTTGGGCAATCTACTTCTGTAGTGATATTACCTTGGAAACCCAAGGATGGGGTTGCTATGAGTAGGGTTGGACTTGACGGCAATGAGTTTGATTTTAGTTTTTGTTTTAGAATAAAGGACAGAGGGAAGAGAGAAAAAAAAAGAGAGAGAGAGAGATGATAAAATATCTATAAAATAAAACTTTAGAAGGTAGGGAGAAAATGAGAAACTGAGAAGCGTCAGTTAGTGGCAGGAACTCAGTCAGAGGAATTCAAGAGTGCAGTTTGAAAGCATCATGGAGAAGAAAGCTATGAGTAAGAAAAGGTTGTTAACTGGGCCAAATGATACAGAAAACTTAAGAATGAGAAAGACTATATGTGCTCCATACAGGTCAACGTTGATGTTAATTTCCACTAAACTTCAACACTGTCAGTTACTGTCTTAGTCATTCTTCTTTTAATGATAATATTCCACAGGTAGCCACATCCATCAAAACACTAGCTAAATCTGTTTTTTTTCTCTGGTTCCCTGTCAGAGGGATGAATTATAACACAGGTTTAATCATTCAGCCAGCTTATGAACATGTTAGGAAATTAAATTAACGCTTTCAAGTAAGTGCTGCTCTGGTGCCCAAAATAATGGTGCTGGGGCCTGCCCTAGTTAATAAACCTTCCAAGTGCTTAATTAATAGAAAGTGAACAGTACTTGCAATGGCACATTTCTCTGTGCTGTAAGTTCCTCTCTGGCAATATGTTATCTACAAATGTATCAGCCAGTGACCCGCAATTACTAAATGAGTTTCTCTTTCCAGCTTTTGCCAAATGACCCCTCAATTTACAATTGCTGTCATTAGTCACTATGCTGTGTACATAGTATTTAGAGCTATCTTCATATAATATTGAGAAATTATTTTGCTTGCTACCATTATGAATTAGAATTTGGAATCTCCAATTAAAATTACAAAAATGTATTTAAAAAAAAAAAAAAAGCCAAACAGGTCAGGGGTAGAAGAGAAGCCAATGGAAATATTGCTTGTACAATAAACCTATCCGTTTAGCATCATATATATATATATATATTAGTTCTTAATATGAATGTGAAACAATTAAGCATAAGCATGATTATGTCATCAGTTAAAATGACAAGGAAGCTATATAGTTGTCTTCAATTATTATATGTTTAGTTAAAATGAACTTGTTAATTTATGAGAGGCTTAAAATGAGATTCTAAAAAATTCACAGTCTGTTTAAACAACTTAATAGATTTCTTGTTTTTTTTTTCATTAAGTAGCCTAAAAAATGGCTTCTGAATGTTTTGATATTATTTTGTTTGTTCAGAAGAATTCAATCATGAGAGAAAGGACAAGAAATGATAAATCCAATGGAGTTTACCGAACTTGGATTATTAGACCGTGAATGACCAAGTTTATCACAAGCCTAATTGTAGCTTTCATTAAAGAATGATAAGTAATAATAATAATAATTAGAAGAACAAGGAATAACGTTTATCCAGCTCTTACATTTTGCTAGTATTCTGGATGTTTGTCATACAAAATTCATTTAGTTTTTAAAATAACCCTCTGAAACAATTATTTATAATGACTATTTTTATTCTAATAATCTGTTCTATGTTTATGTATTCTAATGATCTATTCTACAGATATTATAGAATTATCTATATTCAATAATTATTTTAATAGATAATTATCTATAATTATCACTGTTACACAGTCTAGGAAATTGAGTCTCATGTGGACAAGCAAGTTCCTCCTGTTGTGATACTTTGGGTTTTCTCATTGTGGTTCCTGTATTTCTCAAATCTTGTGGAGCTTATCTCTAATGTTTTTTGAACATAAGTATGAGAAAACTGATTTAGATGGAGAAGAATAGCTATGCTTCCGACCCGAATCCAAATGAAAACCATATCTTCATTGTTCTCAGTTCCTCTACATCTTTGTACCTTCGCTTGCAGATATGTCAGGTCCCAGAACCAAAGCATGTTTAATGTCATGTTTAAAAACAAATATAAGGAAGAGGTTTGTCATCATGAGTGCAAGATGGTAAACAAGAATTTGGAGTGACTTCTAGCTTGGCTAGATAAAGGCTTCTGATAATTCTACTTAGCTCTTGAATCTCTTACTAAATGAGGTGAAGGCAAAGATGAATTAGGATCTGAAGTATTAAAAAAAAGAAAAAAGAAAACATCAGTGCTAGTTCTTTCCAAAATTGTAAAATGGATTTGATACTTTCTTTTTAGATGTACAATAAAATAAAGCAAAATATGATACATACTGAAGACTTTACAGCGTGCTGTTTCTAAACATTCCAATTTGCTTTTTTCTCCATGTAGGATCATGTCATGATAATGAGGACACCAATTCTGTATATCTTTAAAAATTACCTCAGGAATCAAATAAATAATGATTGTAAAGACATTTTGCAAACCACAGTATATTTTTTTAAAAAGAAAAAGGTAAATTGTTTTAATTATTATAACTTGCTTGAAACACTCCATTATGGTATTTATTCTCAGTTCCAGAGACAGAGGTGCAGAACTGTGAAACTATTGCTCTTGTGAGAAATGGAGGTAGAAATTACAAGCTGCTCCACAGTCCACTGAACCATGAACTTGGAGTTCACTCATCACTCTTGGAAGCCCCATTCTTCCTCTCCCTTTTCTCCCTGTACCTCTTTTTCTTCCCCTGCTTCTTTGTCTGTCAGTAGCTGATTGATTGTTAAGGCTCCAGTGACTTTAATTAGGCTCTCCTTCTAGTGTATTCTCCTGCTCGAAAAACGAGAGGAGTAGTTAGCCTATGTGTTTATTTATATATTTATGCTAGATTTTTTTTTTTTTCCCCATAGAGGGTTTAGGGTCCCTAAGAGGTTAAATTATTTGTATGTGCATGTTTCATTATTCAAATTATATGCATAGTACAAAACTCAGAAAGGCACTACTGCACAGGGACTAACTCACCACATTAAACACTGAATTCAGTTGTTATATTTCTGGTCTTAGAATAACTGCTATTTAAATGAGAAAAATGTGTTTCTATTCAATAAGGCTTTTTTACATGATAAACACCATATGAGATTATTTAGTTAACTGTCTCAGTTAAAAGTCTTAACAACCCTGCACAAGAAATTATATTATGCCCATTATATAGCTGAGGAACTAAGGATCAGCTGAAAAAAAAAAAAAGTAATTTGCACCTAGACACACAACCGGTAATAAACAGGGGCAGAATTCAAACTTTAATTCTGACTCACTTCACACTAGGGACATTTGCTTGTTTGTTTGTTTTTCTGCCATTGTGAAAATATTCAGTAAATTTAAACTCTGAATTGTGTATGTGCATAAAGCAATGTAATAACCCTCATAATGCTATACAGATCATTTGGTTTAATTCTCTATATGATCTACAAATATGTGTAATGGTTTCCAGTTTTCCATTCCACATGCTTCATTTTCACATATTGCTCTGGGGAGCTCTGGTAGCATAGTGCCTAAGGCATTTGACTATTAACCAGAAGGCTGGCGGTTCAAACCTATCAGCCACTCCTTGGAAGGAAGGCTGGGCAATCTACTTCTGTAGAGATACTGCCTTGAAAACCCAAGGAGGGGTTGCTATGTCAAATTGACTCCACTTTTTTTTTTTTTTTTTGTTTAGCACAATCTCCAAGTCTCCCTGGTTGAAGCAAACAGTTGAGTGTTTGACTACTGGCTAAAAGTTAAATGTCCGAGGTGCCTAGGAAGACAGGCCTGGTGATCTGCTTTCCAAGGATCACAGCCTTGATGACAAACTAGGCAGATATACTACCCATACCCTCTATCACAAATACCTAAGAAAACCTAAGAAAACCAGTAAAACAGTTACAGATGACAATCCTGGAACCCTGAGCTTCAAAGAAAAGGATAAATTAGATCAAATACTGACTAGAATAAGAAACGGAATGAAAACAGTGAATGAGGAGGCATACAGAACAGTGAGTTGTTAACAGACCCAACACAACATAGATATTTTGAATTGTTGCAAGCAGTGTTCCAATAAGGGCAGGAATGAGATAAGTGTCTCTGCTAACTGAGGACTGCACTGGTGCCCACACTGGTGACTGGAAACAAGAGGAATGGAATCTCTCCCTTTAACGCAGACAACTTCCTTTTGGCCAGAGTCGTGGCTCCCAAGACCCCACCCACTTGGTGGCTGGATAAGCCCACTGTATTGCACCTTCCTTACCTGGCGTTCTACCTGGCACACCTCCCACCCCATGACTGCCTCACCCACAGCTCCACTCCCTGGTGTCCTGAGGCACACCCCACTATATGGAGTGCCACACAGCTGCTGCCTCAGGCATTTGCAGGCTGTGTTCTTGTGGGTCACATACTATGCTACTATGACCTCTGTGATTGGTGGTGCACACACCTACAGGATGAGTGCAGCAATCCCACTGCCTTCAAGGTCCCTACCCTCATGGTTGGCACTGCACTACTTTGGTGCAATTGTGACATGCATGCTCTCTCCCTGGTTGGCTGCATCCACACCTGCTGACCCCACAGTCAGTAGTATGTGCTCCACAGAATGAGTGGCATTCCATACCTCTTCCATGGTCAGCAGCACTCACCCCTGGCACCACTGCTTTTGTCAGTGCTTGCTCATGCCCATTGAGCACCACTCCCCTGCTGTCCAAGTGGTCAGTGGTTGCAGGTACAATCACTTCCATAGTCAGTGGTACATGCAGTGTAGTAGGTGCCACACCCCCATTGCAGCCATGTTTGTTAGCTAGCTCTTGCAGAGATGTGTACTATGTTTTTTTTTTTGTTTGTTTGTTTGTTTCTATTTTCTTTTTCTCCCTTCTTATATGTTCCCTCTTTTCCACAGCTTTTTATTTACTTATCCTTGTTTTCTTCCCCTTCTTGCCCTCTTTTTTTTTTTTTTTTTCTTCTTCTTAGTGCCCTATCCCCAGATATTGCAGGTTTTTTTTTTTTTTTTCTTTTCCCCCTTATCAGTTGGGAGCCAGCAAGTCTACCCAGATGTGGTTGTTAATGTATGTGCCAACTTGCCTGGGCCTGGTTTTGAGTGGTTGAGCAGCTGGATATAGTATTCCCCATGATGAGAGTGGTAATCACTCCATGGTGAAATCTACTGTGAGCAGCTAAGTAGCTGCCTTCAGGATGTGGTCTACTCCCAGTATATAAGGAGAAGCTTTAGAAATGGTCTGTAGCTTTTGGCACACTTGAATCCTGCATGTAGCTGAGTCATTATTCAGCAGCCTGCTATGTTGTCTGCCACTCTTGGGACTCTTAATGGACTTAAATCAATGGCCTGCCATGTGCTTTGGTAATATTGGGACTATACCTTTTTACTTGTTGACCTTGGGTTTGTCAGCCTCAGCAGCCAGCAGCTGCCTGAGTGAAGAAAGCTTCCAGCTCCAGTGGGCCAGGAGTAACAGGCAGAGCTGAAGCCCAAGGTCAAAGGGCTTTCATCCACCCTATAGAGCTTGGCTTTTTGAACTCAGACTTCTAGCTTCCAAAATTTTAAGAGAATTAACTTCTGTTTGTTAAAGCCATCCCATTTGTGGTATTTTCTGTTAAAGCAGCACAAAGTAACCAAAACACCAAACATACCTGCTAGGTGACTTGTCACCACCTTCTCCAGCACCATTAGATTGATAACAGATGACAGCCAACACTCACTCAAACTGCCCTCAGTATTTCTACATGATCAGTGATCAAAGACTTGTGCCCACACTCCCACCCATTACTATATCCACCTGGAGAAACATGGTGAGTTCCCCAGTACTGCCAAAATAGCAACTGGAGTAGAACACCTGCTAAGACAATGTTCCACATCCTACATTGATTAGTTGTGACTGGACCTTAAAAGCTTGTGAGTGGCAATCTAAGAAGAGTAGAGAAAGTCTAAGATGCAACGAAATGATTAGTCCAAAAGACTAATGGTCCATGTGAACCTCAGCATCCACCACCCTGAAGAACAGAGAACCCTGAGAACAAAGAAACAGCTATCACTGTTGTTGTCTCTGAGAAGGATTACAATATAGTCTCATGGATAAAATGGGAGAAAAATGTGAAACAAAACCCAAAATCATAAAAAAGATCAGGCTTACTGGAATGATACTGACTGGTGGAACCTCCAAGCTTATGGCCCTGACTCATTCTTCAAGCCTGGAACTGAACTCACTCCTATGGCTTGAGTTTCAGCCAAGCCATAGACAGGCTTATAAGGTAAACCATGGCACCAAGGAGGTTTGTTATCCTTAGAACAATCAAGATAAAAAATGCATCATTTGCCTAGGGATAATGCTCAGAAAGCAGTAAGGAATAGGAAAGAGAGATTAAGGGAAACAGGAAATACAGGGAAGAAGTAGAAGACTATTGTTATATTTTGTTGATTACAATCAGTACCACAAAACAAAATTTCTATGAATTGTGGAATAGAAAGCCAATTTTCTCTGTAAACTTTTATCCAAATCACAATAAAAAGAGGAAAAGTAAAAATAATTTAAAAAGGTCATAGCCTTGAAATCCCTTTGGAGCAGTTCTACTCCACACACATGGAATTGTCATGTGTCTGAATTGACCGATTGGCAACTAAGAACAGCAGCACAAGCTGCTACATATCCATATTTCCTCAAAAATCATTCTAGTACATAGGGACTCTTCTGCACAAGTAGGTTGTGCAGAATATTTTGTTCTTGTCTCACCCACACCTAAAGGACTCTTCCTACGCAAACTTCCCCCAATTCCCCTTCATAAAACTTTTCTTCTGTTAAGTAGGCTTGCCCTATTTTGAATAGACTTCAGAAACCTTCCTTGTAACCTGTTCTGAGTTCATTCCAAAATCTTTTTTCTCACTCTCTTCACTCAGTCATATAATTATTTCAGCATTTTCTATAACTATTCAAATGCAATCGTTAGTTGATAGTGGGACAATTTTATCATTAATATTTTATGTCATAGTACTTGTGGACACCAGGCTCAATTGGCACAACATAATACATAAAAACTTGTTCCACAACCTACTTTTGTGAGTAGCAACTGTGGTCTTAAGACCTTTTGAGTGGCCACCTAAGATGCAGATAATGGTCTCCTTTCATCAGAAGCAAAGAAGAGTGAAGAAAACCAAGGGCATTTGGAAACAATCAGCCCTAGGATATGATGGACTTCAAGAACAGAAGAACTAGATGGTGCCCACTACCAGTGACAACTACTCGGGAAAGGATCAAAACTAGAGATCCTGGATACAGTGGGAAGAAAAACATGGAACAAACTTCAAAAACACAGTAACGACCAGAATTACTGGTCAGATGGAGTCTGGTGGGACCCCCCAAGACTATGGCCCTGGAATAGACTTCAGGCCTGGGATAAAACTCACTCCCAAGGGCTGGCTCTCAGCCCAATAGTAAGATTTACATGCAGAACACCCAACCCAGGGCGATGTATTCATCTACTCTACAGAAATGCATCCCTTGGAGCAATTGGCCATGGAACACCAGAGGGGCAACATTCACATGGAGGAAAAGCTGGAAAGACAGGAGTGCATAACTAAGAAGGGCACAGGGATTGGGGAGTCACTGGGAAGGGAGAAGAGGAGAGTGGGTTAGGGTTGGGAATGGCAATTGGGGAGTGGAACCAAATGTACACAAACTGTTGAATGTAAAACAAATTCTGCTCTGTAAATTTGCACCCAAAGCACAATTGAAAAAAAAAAGGATATTGATGGACTACTGCTAGCTCAAACCAAACCAATATGAGAATTCTATTTCCAGCAGCATGAGAGAAAGGCAAAAAAAAAAAAAAATCATAGATGCCAGCCTTGATGTTGTTGAACCACTGAACCAATACCAGTAGATTTCTCCCCTCAGATTTCTTATTATGTCAGAAAAACAAGCTCTTAATAATGTTGTTAGTCAGGTATTCTATTACATTAAGTCAATAAATGATTCTTAATTTATATATATATAATTGCATTTCATCTCCTAATTTCTCCTTTTTTAACTGTGAGCTTTTCAAAGAGCAGAAGCTATTCTTTCTTTAGCTCCCCACAATTTCCAAAACATGTATTTGGCTTTAGTGAGTGCCATCAAGGTTGGTGATGAAAATAGAGCAACCCAGATCTTAAAATCTTAAGTATTCTTTCTAATACAAGTAACACTATAATTATCAAGACGTGTAGGCCATCAATGTTTTTTTTTCCAAATCTCATAGGAACAAAGAAAAAGTAAATGCACTCACATGGTGCTATATATCTTTTACAATTGAGCCTGCATTCTATTTTAATGCAGTATCCCACTTGTATATCTGAGGAACACAAAGTTATTTGTTGTTTTACAGATCATAAAAGAAGACACACTTTTCAATGACTATATTTCTGTTTGTATTTTCACTATTTTGATGTCATCAATTTTTCTCAGTGAAATTTTATGTGATTCTTGAGATGTTTGTTAAATACTCCCAGTTGCCATAAAGTCTAACTCATGGTGACCCCTGTGTTTCAGAATAGAACTGTGCCCCATAGTGTTTTCAGTAATTTATTCTTTGGAAGTAAATTATCAAGTCTTTCCTCAGTGGACCCTCTCACTGTATTCAAATTTCCAACTTTTGCTTAGAGCCAAATACAATACCCATTTGTACCATATAGGAATTGTTACTAAATACTGTATGTAGATCATTTTATTTTATTTTATTTTTTCCCTTTAATCCAGGTAAAATGAAGTGACACTATTTGCCAGTGTGTAATAATTTAGTTACAAGTTCGGGGCAAACTGCAGTTTTGTTTTTGATGGCATGTTTTGTCTTAAAATTATTCTTTTTATCTCCTTCCTTCCTCCTTCTCCCCACCCCACCTCATTCTCATCCCTTGTTCTTATTTATTTTCTTTTTTTCCTCTTCCCTTTTCCTGATTCCCATTTTTTTTTTCTTTCTTTGTTTTGGTTCTTCACTTCCTTTGTTATCCTTTTGCAGTTTTCCCATTTTTTATTTACTGTTCTTTTACTCCTGCTCTATTCTCTCATTATCCTCGTTACTCCTTCCCCAGATATTGGGGCTTTTCTTTTTTTTCCCTCTCTCTCTTTTACACATTATATCTCTTTTATCCTTTTAAATATATTTTGAGAATTTTTCTTCTCATTTATTGCATTTATTTTTTTCTTACATTTTTTGTGATTTTTTTTCATGTGTTTAGGAAGTTTGAGTTTTCTTCTCTTCCATTTATTACTATTATTTGGTGTTTTCTTTGATTATTATTTATTTATTTATTTCGTCTGAGTGGAGGATAGCAACTGTTCCAATATAACCCAATCATACCTGCACCTCTTGCAGCACCACCCACCGAGTGAGGGCCACCACTTGATTTTGCACCGACTGACCAATGATAGATGGTGACTGACACCAACTCAACTCATGCTCAACTGCTCCTTATGAAAAGCTAACAGAGATCTGTGCAACACACTCTCATTCTCTTTCACATATTAAACATAAATATTATATGACCACAATGTCTTGGAGACAAAAGATCATCATAGTCTATTCTGGTTACCTAGCACCATTCTGACAAGAATATACCACAAATGGGATGGCTTTAACAAACAGGAGTTTATTCTCTTACAGTTTGGAAGCTTTCCGTCTGAGTTTAAAGGCTTTAGGAGCTGTGTGACAGTCCCTTAACCTTGGGCTTCAGCTCTACCTCTTGCCCCTGGCCCACTGAAGCTAGAGACATATCTTCACTCAGGCTGCTACTGGCTGCTGAGGCTAACAAACCCAAGGTTGACAAATAAAATGGCACAGTCCGATATTATGAAACGACATGGCAGGCCATTAATTCAAGCCCATTGAAAGTCCCAAGGTTTGCAAAGCATGGCAGGCTGCTGAACAAAGACAGGTTTCAAATGTGTCATAAGCTAGAGACTATCCCCAAGGCTTCTTATATACAGGAAGCAGACTGCATTCCTAAGGCAGCTACTCTGCTGCTTGTGGTCGATCTCACCATGGAGGTGATTGCCAGTCTCATCATGGGGAATAACTACTGCCAGCTGTCCAGCCACTCAACGAAGCCCAGCCAAGTTGACCTACAAGTTTAACTATTACACAGTCCAAGCAAAGAAGCACAATAAAGTAGTAGAAACAAGGGATCAGGATATAAACCCTGAAAACATCACTGAGAAAGAAGGAGCATTGAAACTGCCTGATAAGGAATACAAAAGAATTATATTTGGGTATCATCAATGGATTGAGAGACAGATTAAGGAAAACACTGATAAAATTAAGGAAAACATAGGAAAAACTCTAGAACACTTTATGAAAACAATACAAGAAAAAATTCACAAAATAAAGAAAAAGAAGTGATATAAAAACAAGTAGAAATCCGGAAGATTAATACTAAGATTTCAGAAATAGATAACACATTGAAGGGACAAAGGAGTAGAACTGAATCAATGGAAAACAGAATTAATGAGTCTGAAGACAAATACCTAGATATTACTTTGTTAAAGGAACATTCAAACAAAAGAGCAAAAGAAAATGTAGAAAGCCTAAGACTCATGTGGGAGTCAAAAGGAATAACTTATATATAATCAGAATTCCAGAACAGGAAGAGACAAACTGCAGAGAAAATTGTCAAAGACTTGTTGGAAGACAATTTCCCTAATATGATGAAAGAAGAGAATATGTCCATTCAAGAAGTTCAATGAAGCCAACACAGGATAGACACTCCCTAAAAAATCTCCAAGACACATCATAATCAAGCTCACCAAAACCAAAGACAAAGAAAGAATCATTAAAGCAGCATGACAAAAATGAAAAGTTACCTACAAAAGTCAACCAATAAGAATAAACTCTGATTTCTTGGCAGAAAACATGCAGGTGAGAAGACAATGAGATGATACATATGTAAAATCCTGAAAGAAAAAAATTTCCAACCAAGAATTATACATTCAGAAAAACTGTCCCTCAAATATGATGGTAAAATTAGGAGATTTCCAGGTAAGTAGAAATGAAGGGAATTTGTTAAACCAGACCAACCTTACAAGAAATGTTAAAGGGAGTCCTTCCAATACAGAACCAACAACTGCAAATAACAACTGATGGTTAACACACATGAGGGCATAACCTAAATAACAACCCAGTTAAACACTGCCGTCAAGACGGATCTGACTCATAGCAACACCCCCCCCTTGGGTTTCCGAGGTGGTATCTCTACAGAAGTAGATTGCGCGACCTTTCTCCCAAGGAGTGACTGGTGGGTTTGAACCTCTGGCCTGCTGGTTAGCAGTCAAATGCCTTAGGCACTACACCACCAGAGCTCCTAAAACCAAAGTCACTGCTGCCGAGTTGGATCTGATTCATAGTGACCCCTCCCTTGGGTTTCTGAGGCAGTATCACTATGGAAGTAGATTGCCCAACCTTCTTCCAAGGAGTGACTGGTAGGTTTGAACCATAAGCCTTCTGGTTGGCAGTCAAATGCCTTAGGTACTATGCCAGTTGTTGTTGTTGTTATGTGCCATCGAGTCTGACTGACTCATAGTGACCCCTCCTTGGGTTTCCAAGGCAGTATCACTACGGAAGTAGATTGCCCCATCTTCCTTCTGAGACTTTGCCACTAGAGCTCCTTTTTCACCCAGTTATAGAAGTATCTAAAATAAAATAAGCTTGCAAGGCGGTAAGGAGGGAACCAGAGACATCAATTAGTAAATGAGGACAACTACAAACCAAACAGAGGAAATAAGGAGTGTAGTTATAGAACTTCTAACTGGAGAGGAAATCAAGACAATTGCAAGATAGAATAGATGGTATTAACCTTGGGAAGAAAATAATAAATCACAGCATAACCTCAAAGAAAAATTATAAACCACCACCACAAAATAAAAAAGAGGACAAGCACAAATATTTAGCAAATACTAAAACAATAGCCATGAAAGAGATGATAATATGATCTATAACCAAAATGAGTTCAGCACAGGAAATTATAAGGAACAAAGCAATCTGCAGCACAACAACAACAAAAAAATGACAAAATGACATCAATAAATTCATACTTTTTAATAATTACACTGTATGTTGGTGGCCCTCACTCAGTGGTTGGGGCTGCAGGAGGTGCAGTTATGATTGGATTGTGTTGGAAGAGTTGCTGTCCTCCACTCACACAAAATAAATAAATAAATAAATTTTCAAAACACCAAAAAATTAAAAGAAAGAGAAGAAACAGTCAAACTGCCTAAACACATGGGGAAAATCACAAGAAAAGTAAGGGAAAAAAATGTAATAAATGAGAAGAAAATTTCTCAAAACATATTTTAAAAGGATTTAATGCACCACTCTAGAGATGGAGGGTTGCAGACTGGATAAGAAAACATGACCCATCAACTGACAATCATAAAGGGCAGGAGTAACAATATTAATTTCTGATAAAATAGACTTTAAGACAAAAGACCATAAATGACAAGGGAGGACATTATGTAATGATTAAAGGATCAATTGATGTAGTAAAAAATCAAGGAAGGGTTTATATATGGAAGAAAACTTTATTGGTTACCAGGGGTGGGACAGGAGTGGAGGGAACACTACAAAAAAATAAAATGCATTGACCAATGTCACTTTAGTTTTGTGTATTTCATTGTACATAAATTATATTTTAATAAAATGTATTTTTTAAAAAAGGATCAATTGAACAAGAGGACATAACCATAATAAATATTGATGTGCCCAATGAAAGAGCCCCAAAATACATAAACCAGACTTTAACAGAATTGAAAAGACAAATAGATGTCTACACAGTCATAGTAGGAGACTTTAATACACTACTTTTATAAGAGATAGAACAACTGGAAAGAAACACAACAAAGATGCAGAACTAAACAATATGATCAATCAATTTGACCTTGTGAGCATATACAGAGCATTCAACCCAACAACAACAAAATATACACTCTTTTTCAGCACACATGGAACATTCTCCAAGATAGACCATATGTTAGGCCATAAAGTAAGCCTCAACAAATTTTAAAACATTAAAATACTACAAAGCATCTTGTCAGATCACAATGCTATAAAATTAGGAATCAACACTAAGAAGACCAATGGAAAAAGAGCAAATGCATGGAAACTGAATAACTCCCTCCTGAAAAATTACTGGGTAATAGAAGAAATAAAAAATGAAATAAAAAATTTCTTGAATCAAATGAGAATGGAAACACAACATGCTACAATCTTTGGGACACAGCAAGAGCAGTGATCAGAGGAAAAATGATAGCAATAGATGCACATGTGCAAAAAGAAGAAAGAGGCCAAATCAATACCTTAACCAAACATCTCCAATAGTTAGAAAAAGAGCAGCAAAAAAAGCCTACAGTCACCAGAGGAAAAGAAATAATAAAGATTCAAGGAGAAATAAATAAAACAGAAAATAGAGAGGCAATAGGAAAAATCAAAAAGATTAGAAGTTGATTCTTTGAAAAGATTAATCAAATGGGCAAACTACTGGCAAACCTACCAAAGGAAAAGAGGGAGAAGATGCAAATAACATGAATAAGAAATGAAATCAGTGAAATCACAACAGAAACAACTGAAATGAAAAGGGTAATATCAAGATACTATGAAGAAAGGTACTCCAACAAATTTGAAAACCTAGAAGAAACAGACAGATTTCTAGAAACACACTGCTTACCTAGACTAACACAGACTGAGGTAAAATCTGAGCAGACCCATAACAAACCCAAAAGAAATTGAACAGGTCATGTAAAAATTACCAAGAAAAAAAAGTACTGGCCCAGATGGTTTCACCAGAGAATTCTATGAATCATTAAGAGAAGAGCTGATACCAATACTACTCGAAATATTCCAGAGCATAGAAATGGATGGAATCCTCCCAAATTCATTTTATGAAGCAAGCATAACCCTGATTACAAAATCAGGCAAAGACACCACTAGAAAGGAAAACTACAGGCCAATGTCCCTCTTGAATATAGATACAAAAATCTTAAACAAAATCCTAGCCAATAGACTCCAACAACATATCATAAAAATAATACATAGTGATGAAATGGGATTCATACCAGGTATGCAAGGATGGTTCTACATTAGGAAAACAGTCAACATAATCCATCACATAACTACAATAAAGGAAAAGAATCACATGATCATATCAATAGATGCAGAAAAGTTACTTGATAAAATCCAACACCAATTCCTGATTTAAAAAAAAAAACTCTCAGAAAAATAGAAACAGAAGGGAAATTCCTCAACATAATAAAGGGCATATATGTAAAACCAACAGCCCACTTTATTTTCAATGGAGAGAGACTGAAACAATTCCCCTTGCAAACAGGAACTAGACAAGAATGCCCTCTATCTCCACTTTTATTCAACATTGTATTGGAAATCCTAGCCAGGGCAATAAGGCAAGAAAGGGAAAACAAAGGCATCCAAATTGGTGAGGAAGAAGTAAAACTATGCTTGTTTGCAGATGATGTTATCCTGTACATAGAAAACCCAAGAGACTCAGCAAGAAAACTACCAGAATTTGTTGAAAGATTTACTGTAATGACAGGGTCCAAGATCAACAGACAAAAATCAGTTGGATTCCACTACATCAGCAAAGAGGTCTCTAAAAGAAAATAAGGAAATCAATATCATTTACAGTAGTGCCTAAGGCATTTGACTGCTAAACAGAAGGCTGACGGTTCAAACCCACCAGCCACTTCTCAGAAGGAAGATTGGTCAATGTACTTCTGTAGAGATACCACCAAGGAGAAGTTGCTAAGAGTTGAATCAATTCAATGGCAGTGAGTTTAGTTTGGCCTTGGTACCAAAAAGATAAGATACTTGGGAATAAATCTTACCAGGGAGCACAGAAGACCTATAGAAAGAAAATTACAAAATGTTACTTTAAAAAACTGTAAGAGATCTACATAAATGGAAAAACATAGCATGTCCATGGATAGGAAGATTGAACATTGTGAAGATGTCAATAATTCCCAAAGCAATCTATATATTCAGTGCAATCCTGATCCAGATCCCATCAACATTCTTTAAATATACGGAAAAACCAATCACAAATTGTATGTGGAAAGGAAAGAGACTTTGGATAAGTAAAGCTCTATTGAAGAAGAACAACAAAGTAGGAGATCTCACACTCCCAGATCTGAAAACCTAATATACAGCCATAATTGTCAAAACTGTATTGGTAAAAGGACAGACACATAGACCAGCAGAACATATTTGAGAACCCAGAAATAGATCCATCCATCTGTGGCCAAAATCAATTAAATGGGGAAGAGATAGTCTCTTTCATAAATGTGCTCGAAAAAACTGGATATTCACTTGCAGAAAAATGAATCAAATCTATACCTCACACCATAAGCAAGAAAGGAACTCCAGATTGATCAAAAACTTAAATATGAAACTTAAAACTATAAAATTTATCAAAGAAAAAATAGGGGCTAACTTAGGGGCCCTCATTTATGTCATAAACAGACTATCAAGCATAACTCAAAATGTACAAACAGCAGAAGATAAACTAGACAACTAGATGATTGGGACCTTCTAAAAATTAAATTCTTATGTGCATCAAGAAACTTCTCCAAAAGAGTAGAAGGAGAAGCTACAGAATGGGAAAAAATATTTGGCAATGACATATCATACAAAGGACTTACCATTTATGGAAAATGCCCTGAAGTAACCAAAACATGTGTAGTATCTTTTTCTTTCTTTGTTTCTTTCTTTTTTTCCAACATTACCTCATTAACTCCTTGTGATAGCTGGAGCTGTGTGTCAACTTGTCTGGACCCCAGTTCTGTGTGGTTGTTCCCATGATGGAATCGGATGACTGTGTTCTGAGTGGCCAATCTGTACAATGGGAGTTTCCCTAGGGGTGTTGCCTGCTTCCAGGATATCCAGGGACATCCTGGGAAGAGAGATATTCTGTGAATCAGGATTCTGTTGTGCTGCCTACAACTGTCTGTGAATGAGCAGTCCACCATTCAGCCTGGAGATCTTGATTTGTCATTCGTTGGAGTCAACAGCTGGTGTACTGACTGCCAGCCTTGAGCTTCTTGGCCCCTGCAATTGCAGAAGCTAGAAAAAGCCTCCAGCCTCACGTTTGCTCCAGAGACTTTGGACTTGCCATCTCTATGGTTTGTAAGCCATTTTCCTAAGATAAATTTCTCTCTCTTTATATATATATATATATATATATATATATAAACTTTTTTTTTTTTTTTTTTTCTCTAGAGAACCCAGTCTAACACACTCCTATTCCAAGTTTAGGAGTTAACGATTATCACTCACCTTTTTGCTATTGAGGTAATTGCGATTTTAAATAACTTGCATACTGTCACATACTCTACTGAGCACTCAGATTAGGATCTCAGTACCTCAACATCAAAAAGACAAACAAACCAATTTAAAAATGGCCAGGAGATATGAACAGACCCTTCACCAAAGAACATATTCAGGCAGCCAACAAACACATGAAGAAATGTTCATAATCATTAGCCATTAGAGAGATGCAAATCAAAACAACCATGATATACCATTTCACCCCAACATTAATAGCAAAGTTCTACAAGACAGAAAATAACAAATGCTGGTGAGGATGTGAAGAGATTTGGACTTTCATGCACTACTGGTGAAACTGTAAAATGATAGAGTTGATTCTGCCTCACAGAGAACCCCATTGGGTTTTTGAGGCAATAAATCTTTAAGGAAGTAGATTGCCTCTGCCTTCCATTGAGTGGCTGGTGGGTTTAAACCTCCAGCCTCCTGGTTAGCAGTCAAATGCCTTAGGCCTACGCCACCAGAACACTTTCATTTTATAAGCATTTGTATATAATACATTTATGTTATTATCAAGGCAAAATTAGATCTGATACACAAACTTAGAAAAAATACTAAATATTTTAATGTTTCATCATATATTATAATTATCTCCTGATTATAAAAAAAATGATAAAATTTAATATACAGTATTAAATTCACTAATGCAAGCAGTAACAAATAGTGTATTTTATAAGAAAAATTTTGAATAACCTAATATTATCTCCTGTTTATGGATATGCACATACATAAGGTTATATGTCAACTTGGCTGGGCCTAGTTTTGAGTGGCTGGGCAGCTGGTAGTAGTTATTCCCCATGATGAGACTTGTAATCAATTTCATGGTGGAATCTGCCACGAACAGCTGAGTAGCTGCTTTAGGGATGTGGTCTGCTTCCCATACATAAGGAGAAGCTTTGGGAATGGTCTGTAGCTTTTGCCACACTTGAATCCTGCATGTGACCTAGTCATTGATCAGCAGTCTGTCATGTTGTCTGCCGATCTTGGTACTCTTAATGGACTTGACTCAGTGGTTTTCCATGTGGTTTGGTAATTTCAAGACTGTGCTTTTTTACTTGTTGGCCTTGAGTTTGTCAGCCTCAGAAGCCAGCAGCTGTGTGAGTGAAGAAAGCCTCCAGCTCCTGTGGGCTGTGAGCAAGAGGCAGAGCCGAAGCCCAAGGCTGAGGGGCTTTCACCCAGCCCCTAGAGCCTGGCGCTTTGAACTCAGACTTATAGCCTCCATAAATGCAAGACAATAAATTCCCGTTTTTTAAAACCATCCCATTTGTGGTATATTTTCTGTTAGAGAAGCACAAAGTAACCAAAACATGTGTAATACTTTGTTTTTTCAACATTACCTCATTAACTCTTACTCCAATTCTATGAGTTAAGCATTATCATTCACCTTTTTCTATTGAGGTAAATTATGATTTTAAGTAACTTGCACATTGTCACATGTCTACTGAGCACTCAAATTAGGATTTAAATTCATGTTTTCTGACACTTCTATTCCCACTATACTATCTTAATTTCGGATGAATTGAACAGACTAGCCAGTTCTGAAATGTATTTCAGTTCTTTTCTCATCAATTCTAATAATATTTATTGAATATATTTTGCTAGGTAAGCATAGTCAAATGGGAACACTATTAAGTAGATTATAGTTAGTTGAGGAGGAGCTCTGGTAGCATAGTGCCTAAGGCACTTGACTGCTCACCAGAAGGCTGGCGGTTCAAACCCACCAGCCACTCCTCGGAAGGAAGGTTGGGCAATCCTACTTCCATAGTGATACTGCCTCAGAAACCCAAGGAGGGGTTGCTATGAGTCGGGGCCGACTCGACGGCAAACAACCACCACCACCACCAGTTAGTTGAGGGTTGAATAGTTTACTAGTTTGGGGAAAACAATAGCCCAGCTAAGTTTGTGTTTCATCTCCCCACTTGCAAGGAGCCATCAGCATCCTGGCACAATGCAAAGGTCTTAGAAATTATACCTGGCAGGTCTGGGGATGAATCCTGGCATTGCATTTCCTGTTTTCATGACTCAATTCATAACCTTTCTCAACATAAGTTATATCATTTGTAAAATGATATTATGAACACATACTTCAACTATGCTGCCGTTATTAGTTGCAATCAACTTGGTTGTGACTCACAGTGACCCTATATACAACATAACAAAATGTTGCCCACTCTCATTATGATCACTGTCATGCTTATAGCCAGTAGTAGTAGTAGTAGTAGTAACAGTAGTACATAGGACTATAGTAGTAGTAGTAGCAGTAATACAAAGGACTATAATGTGAAACTTTGCTGCATACAATAATAATTAGTACTTTTTTATAATTAAGTAAATTGGCTGGGCAGTTCTGGATCATATTGGTTGGGCTAGATTTTTCAAGATAGCCTCACACATGTGTGGCAGTTGGTAACCTTTTGGTGTAGGGGGACCTTGGTTGGATGGCTTGTTTTTGCTTCATGTAGTCTCATGCTCCACCAGGCTAGCCCCAGCTTCTTCAAATGGCAGCTTCAGGGTTCATAATAGGAGCAAAAGAGCAAGTGCCAATGCAAGAATATTTTGCAAACCTTTGCTCACATCAACTTTGCTAATGTCTCATTGACCAAAGCAAATCACAAAGGTCCTGAGTCAATATGATAAGGCACTACTAAAAATCCTACTCTTGGTGACCTTTTGGATAGAGCAGAAGTATCCCATAGGGTTTCCAAGGCTATAATCACGGCGGCTGCTTTTCACTTGGGGGAAGCTCTATTTTAAGGCTTGGGCCTGAGTTATGTGGGCCCAGGGCTTGGGGATGCTTTTTACTTGTGAGCAGCTCCATATTAAGGCCAGAGCCTGAGGTAGGTGGATGTGGGGTTCAGGGGGTGCTTTTTGCTTGGAGGAGGCTCTATTTTAAGGCCAGGGCCCAAGGTAGGCAGGCCCGGGACTCAGGGCTACTTTCACTTGGGGGAGGCTCTATTTTAAGGCCAGGGCCAGAGGTAGGTGGGCACAGAGGGGTTAGGAACAACTAAGGAACACAAACTTGTCTGTCAGTTTGTCGTCCTGTGGTGGCTTATGTGTTCCTGTGAGGCTGGAGGCTATGCCACTGGTGTTGCAAAATCATAGTAGGGCTACCAATAGTGGACAGGTTTCAACGGGGCTTACAGGCTAAAACAGACTCGGAAGAAGGAAGAGGTCATCCAGTTCTTAAACAATTGGCCAGTAAAAACCTTATGAATAGCAGCAAGACACTGTTTGATATAGTCCTGGAAAACTTTATGAATAGCCCTGAATCATTGTCCAATATAGTGCTGGAAGATGAGCCCATCAGGTCAAAAGGCACTCAAAATTTGAATGGGGAGGACCTGATTCCTCAGAGTAGAGACTATCTTAAAGATATGGATAGAATAAAGCTTTCAGGATTTCCATTGGTGGATGTGGCATGACTCAAATGAGTAGAAAAAGATGCAAACACCCAATAATAATTGGAACATGGAATGTACAATGTATGAATCTAGGAAAATTGGAAGTTGTCAAAAATGAAATGGAACTCATAAAGATTGATATCCATTACTGAGCTGAAATGGACTGGTTTTGGCCATTTTGAATCAGATAACCACATCATCTGCTATTCTGGGAATGACAAACTGAAGAGGAAGTATGTGGCATTCATCATCATGAAGACTATTTCAAGATCCTGAAGTACAACACTGTGAGTGTTAGAATAATATCCATGTGCCTACAAGGAAGACCAGTTAATATTACTATTATTCAAATCTATGTACCAACCACCAAAGCCAAAGATGAGGAAATTGAAAATTTCTACCAACATCTGCAGTCTGAAATTGACCAAACACACAATCAAAATGTCTTGATTATCACTAGTGGATAATCACTGGAATGCAAAAGTTGGAAACAAAGAAGAGTCACCAGTAGTTGGAAAATATGGTCTTGGTGATAGAAATAACACTGGTGATCACATGATAGAATTTTGCAAGACCAATGACTTATTCATTGCAAATACCTTTTTTCAACAACATTAAGTGATGGATGTTTGGGCAATCTACTCCCGTAGTGATACTGCCTCAACAACCCAAGGAGGAGTTGCTATGAGTCGGGTCTGACTTGATGGCACATAACAACAACAACAACAACAAGTGATGGCTACACAAGTGGATTTCACCAGATGGAATACACAGGAATTAGATTGACTACATCTGTGGGACAAGGTGATGGAAAAGTTCAATAACTTCAACCAAAACAAGGCCAGGAGCTGATTGTGGAACAGACAATCAACTGCTCATATGCAAGTTCAAGTTGAAGTTGAAGACAATTAAAACAATTTCATGAGAGTCAAAATATAACCTTGATAATATTCCTTCTTAATTTAGGACCATTTAAATAATAGATTTGATGCACTGAACACCAATGACTAAAAACCAGAGGAATTGTGGAATGACATCAAGGACATCATCCATGAAGAAAGCTAAAGGTCATAAAAAAGACAGGAAAGGAGGAAAAGACCAAAAAGGATGTCAGAAGAGACTCTGAAACTTGCCCTTGAGTGGAGAGTAGGTAAAACAAACGGAAGAAATGACAAGATAAAAGAGCTGAACAGAAGATTTCAAAGAGTAGCTGAAGAAGACAAGCCAATTACCATGATTAAATGTGCAAAGACCTGGAGTTAGAAAACCATAAAGGAAGAGCATGCTCAGCATTTCTCAAGCTGAAAGAACTGAGGAAAAAATTTAAGCCTCAAGTTGAAATATTGAAAGATTCTATGGGAAAAATATTGAATGATGTAGAAAATATTGAAAGAAGATGGAAAAATACAGTCACTGTACCAAAAAGAATTGGTCAGTGTTCATCCATTTCAAGAGGTGGCATCTGATCAAGAATCAATGGTATTGAAGGAAGAATCAAAGCTGTACTAAAGGAATTGGCAAAGAACAAGGCTTCTGGAATTGCTAGAATATGCATTGAGTTATTTCAACAAACAGCCCACTCAAGACACTCACTCGGCTATGCCAACAAATTTGGAAGAGAGCTACCTGACCAACTGACTGGAAGAGATCCATATTTGTACCCATTCCAAAGAAAGATGATCCCAGAGAATGTGGAAATTATCAAACAGTATCATTAATATCGCATGCAAGTAAAATCTTAGTGAAGATAATTCAAAAACGGTTGCAGCAATATATTGACAGAGAGCTTCCAGAAATGCAAGTTGGATTCAGAAGAGGATGGGGAATTAAGGATATCATTGCTGATGTCAGATGGATCTTAGCAGAAAGCAAATAATACCAGAAAGATGTTTACTTATGTTTTATTGACTATGCAAAAGCATTTGATTGTGTGGATCATAACAAATTATGGATAACATTGAGAAGAATGGGAATTCCAGAACACTTGATTGTACTCATGAGAAACATGTACATAGATCAGGAGGCTGTCATTCAAACAGAACAAGGGGACACTGCATGGTTCAAAATCAGGAAGGGAGCATGTCAAGGCTGTATCCTTTCACCATACTTACTCAAATTGTATGCTGAGCAAATAATCCGAGAAGCTGGATTATATGAAGAACAATGTGGCATCAGAATTGGAGAAAGAATCATTAACAACCTGCAACACATAAATGACACAACTTTGCTTGCTGAAATTGAGGATGACTTGAAGCACTTACTGATAAAGATTAAAGACTAGTCTGCGGTATGAATTATACCTCAATATAAAGAAAACAAAAATCCTCGCAACTGGTCCAAAAAACAGCTTCATGCTAAATGGAGAAGAGGTTGAAGTTGTCAAGGACTTCATATTACTTGGTTCTACAATCAACACCAATGGATACAGCAGTCGAGATATCAGACGATGTATTGCATTGGGAAAATCTGCTGCAAAAGATCTCTTTCAAGTGATGAAGAGCAAAGATGTCTCCTTGAAGACCAAGGTGCACCTAACGCAAGACATGATATTTTCAATCGCCTCTTATGCATATAAGAGCTGGACAATAAATAAGGAAGACACAGGAAGAATTGACACTTTTGAGTTGTGGTATTGGAGAACAATGCTAAGATTACCATGGTCTGCTAAAAGGACTAACAAATCTGTCCTGGAAGAAGTGCAGCCAGAATGCTCTTTGGAAACAAGAACAGCCAGACTTCGTCTCACCTACTTTGATCATGTTGTCAGAAAAACACATTCCCTGGAGAAGGATATCATGCTTGGTAAAATGAAGGGTCAGTGAAGAGGGGAAGGTCCTCATCGAGATGGATAGACACCATGGCTGCAATGATGGGTTCAGGTATAGCAAGGATTGTGAGACGGGCACAGGAGAAGGCAGTGTTTCATTCTGCTGTGCATAGGGACACTATGAGTCGGAGATGACTCATCAGCATCTAACAACAACAATCCTTATGGTATAACACTTCCATATCTTTCTGTCATGAAGCAGCTGATGAGTTTAAACCATCCACCACTTGGTTAGCAGTTGAGTGCATTAATCATTGGCTACCAGGTTTCTTTTAAAGATATGGATTATTGTTAGCTGTTGTCAGGTCATCTCTGATTCATAATGACCCTGTGTGTAACAGAACGAAACAGTGCCCAGTCCTGCTCCATCCTAAAAATCATTGCAGCCAGTGTGTCAATCCATCTTGTTGAGGACCTTCTCCTTTTTCACTAACCCTCCACTTTACCGAGCATGATATCCTTTTCCAGGGACTTGTCCTTTCTGACAACCTGACCAAAATATTGGAGGTTAAGTCAGCCATTCTCACTTCTAAGGTTCACTCTGCTGTACTTCCCAGATAGATTTGTTCATTCTGGCAGTCCATGTTATTTTCAGTATTTTTTCCAACAGCACAATTCAAATATATCAGCTCTTCTTTGATCTTCCTTATCCATTTTCCAGCTTTCATATGCATATAATGCTATTGAAAATATCATGGCTTGGGTCAGGTGCACCAGTCTTCAAAGTGACATCTTTGCTCTTAAAAACTCACTGCCATCAAGTCTATCCGTCTCATAGCGACCCCTCCTTGAGTTTCTGAGGTGGTATATCTACAGAAGTAGATTGCCCAATATTCCTTCCGAGGAGTGGCTGCTGGCTTTGAACTACCAGCCTTCTGGTTAGCAGTTGAATCCCTTAGGCACTACGCCACCAGTTTGAAAGGATCTGAAGATCCCCAGGGACTTTTGTCTCCTTGGTTAGCCAGGCAAGGTGTGTCATCCCCAGTAGAAACAAGGACATCATCTGAACCAGTTTCAAAAGAAAACCCAGAGGCCAGCAAAGAACCAAGTCCAACTAAAACTCCCACAAGATTTCTGCAGTAGATTTACCCACAGCCAATCTAAAGAAATGGATAAAACCAAAACCAAAAACAAAACCCACTATCATTAAGTTGATTCTCACTCACAGCAACCCCCCACTGGGTTTCCAATGCTGTAAATCTTTACAGAAGTAGATTGCTTCATCTTCCTCCTATGGAGCAGCTGGTGGGTTTGAACTGCCATCCTTTGGGTTGACAGCCAAATATCTTACCCACTATACCACCATAGTGGCTAAGGCACTTACTGCTAACCAGAAGGCTGGCGGTTCAAACCCACCAGCCACTCCTCGGAAGGAAGATGGGGCAATCTACTTCCGTAGTGATACTGCCTCGGAAACCCAAGGAGGGGTCACTATGAGTCGGGTCTGACTCAACGGCACATAACAACAACAACAACAGAGAGAGTATTAAATCACTTGTGGCTATTTTTTTTACAATCTGCCCCGATCCATAATTTTAAACTTTCCTTGAAACCCATCATACAAAACCCCTCTCTAAGACTGCCTCATCATATAACAGTTTATTTAATCCATTTCATTTGGCATGAAAATCTTTTAGTTAATCACAATTCTGTGCTCCATCAAATGATATTATTCTGAGGTTGTAACGTTTGTGGGTATCATTCTTGTTGTTGTTGTTATGTGCCATGGAGTTGGACCCGACTCACAGCGACCCCTCCTTGGGTTGCCAAGCCAGTATCACTACAGAGGTAGATTGCCTAACATTCCTTCCAAGGAGTGGCTGGTGGATTTGAACCACCAGCCTTCTGGTTAGCAGTCAAGTGCCTTAGGCAGTATGTTACCAGAACTCCTGAGTATTATTCTATAGACATATAACTCATTTCTTTTGAAAGGAAATGCATTAATTATTTTTCTACCTAGATACAGAAATAGTCAATATATAGTACGTGACTTCAATGTCATGTCACATTAATAAGACTTAAATCATTTCCCTAATATTTGTTGCTTATGACTAAAGACTCTTGTTGCTATTTGGAGAATGGTGCTCTTGTGCTGTAGAGAGCAATTTTGCTCAAACTAAGTCACCCTGTCCTTGACTGCCACACACTAACACATTCTCTGTGCTACAGTTGTTCCTCAGCACTTTACTAGGATGTTACTTTGCTTCAGGCTATGATTCATTGAAGAATTCAAATGCATCCTCAGGCGCACTTGCTCCACCAATGTCCGATAGCTTAATCGAAGCTACTTTTCAATATACTTTATTCTCACATCAGTCATAATCCTAACATGTCTTAGCTCAGCAAAGGTGAATTTTCAATATTTCAGAATTTAGCTGCTGAAAGCTTTGTCAACCAATTATTACAAAGAACAATTTATAAGTAGCAAGAGCAAAACTTACCCAAATAACTACATGGGCATTTATAAATGTCCTGGTCACATAAATAAGAATGGACATCTCTACATCACAGAGCTGGAACATTATAAAGCATTGAATTGCAGACCAAAATCAACCGTTCCTGTCTCCTCAGGGACACAGTGACACATGAATTTCAGAAACAATTTTAAAAATAAGATTTCAAGCTTTGTGAGCATGATGTAGTTTCCCATAGTTCAAGATGGGTTCAAACACAGTCTTAAATAAAATACTGGGCTTCTTTGTGTTAGATTGCTGCATTATTTATAGTCTCTGAAACAGTGATGGTTTTCTCTTTCATGCTGGTTTATTTTAAATTTTGAAGCATTTTACTCAGAGTATGATCCAAGTTTCCTCCATTACATGAGTTGATGTGACTCCTGGTGCATGCTGTTGTAACCATTGCCTGTTCTGGGCTTTCCCAGGCTGCTTTGAATCACAAGAGGTCAATCAGGAGGAACTGTTCACAACAATAATAAGGAAACTATTTTTGGGCTTACACTCTTGCTATAGTCTCAAGAGCTGAGTTTCCTCCACTTCACCTCCTGTGGTGTTAACTGCTGTGTCTGGCCTGTCATCTAAGGAAGATTTTTTTTTTTTTATTTAACTTTACTTTTACTCTGGAAATGTTATACACCTTCACATTCTATATTGTTTCCACCAAGAAAACAGATGTGGAGTGCACTCTACCAAAACATTTTAATTCCTTTTAAATCCACTGCCATTGAGTCAGTTTTGACTCATAGCAACTCTACAGGGCAAGTTAGAACTGCCCCATAGAATTTCCAAGGCTGTAAATCTTTATGGAAGCAAATTGCCTCACCTTTCTCCCATGGAGTGGCTAGTGAGTTTCGAACTGCCGACCATTTGGTTAGTAGCCAAACCAACAACTATCGAGTCTATTCCAATTAATAGTGACCCCCATTGGCTTTCCAAGGCAGTAAATCTTTACAGAAGTCTACTGCCTTATCTTCCTTCTGTGGATCAGCTTGTGGGCTTGAACCACCAACCTTCTGGTTAGCAGTCAAATGCCTTAGGCACTGCACCACCAGAGCTTCTTAATTCCTTTTATGGACTCCCAAACAGGTTCACTTTGCTCTTGACTTTTTTTATTGACAGCCCCTTCCAGTCTTACCTACTCTTCTGGTTACCATACCACCAGCCTTTCCAAAATCCTCAATATCCTTTATTCTAAGACACTGGATCTCCAGGCTAATACCATTCTTAAGGGTAAGACTGTTTGTTCCTAATTTCCCTATATAATCTTTTTGCAGATTAGCTTCTCCTGCCTTGAACTCTGCTATACCTGTAAGGGCCAAACTAAAATGACTTTTCTGAGTGATCAAACTAAGATGGTCTTATAGATAAAAATGCCTTTTTCTCCTATTATTTCTTGTAATAATAGCTTATTGAATGAGATTTAATGGATTCCTTTGTTCACAGCAAATAGATGCATTTAGGTTCCTATATGCATGCTCCACTCAACCACTATTTGTAGATTCTGCTCTGCTTTCACTCCTTTGTACTCATTCTCTTTTCCCATACCTTCTTAACCTTTCACAACTTCTCATTATCTCATCTCATCTTTTTCTTTTTCTCCCACTACTGTTTTGTTTCCCATTCCTTACCTCCTTTTACTAACTATGGTTTCTCTCTCTCCAATCCTTTTCTCAGTTACTCAACACTTTTTTCCTTCTTTAGAGATTTTCATGTAGTATATCATCACTTTCTAAGTGTGTATTTGTGTGTATATGTGCATGCATGTGGGTGCACGTGTGCAAGGTGCGACTGGGTAGAATAATAGAGAGTGGAAATGGTGGTGGTCATTAAGGAAGAAATCTACTTCATAATTTCATGAGGTTGTTCAGGAATTCTTGCCTAAATTAGTTGTTGTGGATTAAATTGTGCCCCTAAAAAAGATTTGTTGAAGTGCCAACCCCTGCACTGGTGAATATGACTTTAATTGGGGAAATAGAATTTTTCTTTTTAGATATTATCTGTTAAATTAACTAAGTCATACCAGAGTGAGGTAGGTCCTAATTCTAAACACTACTGAGTGGCATTTTATAAAAGAGAAGGACCAAAATAGCACTCACAAACAGGCGAAAAACAGCATGTGAGGATCTGCCCACAAGTCCAAGAACACCAGGAAATGCCTGGGGTTGCCAGAGCTGAAAGAAGCAAGAAAGGATTTTCTTCTGGATCTGACAGAGACTGAACATAGCCCTGTTGATGCCTGGAATTGGACCTGCTAGCCACCAGAACTGTGAGAAAGTAAATTTTTGTTCTTTAAAGTCACCTTCTTTGTGGTATTTTGTTATGACAGCCCTTGGAAACTAAGACAGTAATCCAATGGACCTGTTAGCAGATAAAAATGGAGAGGAATCCCTTTCAGCTTTAACTCAGAATCTTCAAATATGTTTATTTGTTTGTCTAAGGTTCTTAAACACAGATTATTTTAGGTGATATAAAATGCATAATTTATTCAGATAATGACTACTTAATGATTTCTGTAAGGTAAATTTTATATTATCCTGCTCTCATTTTCAGTTTTCTTTTTATGTGGGAAGCAGCATTATCTACCTGATCTGTCATATACATTTTCAATAAGGCTCCCTGAGATTGTTAAAGTGATGAATAAGGGAATCTGTGCATTTGTACTACCCAGACCTCACTGATTTAATGAGAGCCATACTGTTGGTACTAAATCAAGTCTATCATTTGTGAAAGGCTTTGATTCTCAGACATTAATACCAATTACCATGTTGTTGACAAGACAATAAAATATCCCAGATAGAGTCAGTCAAAATTATTTCCACTGACGGGAGAAGACTAATGTGGATACAGATGCAGTATCAGTTTTATCACAGGATAAGACTTTTCTAGAGAAGAAAAAATGATAACAAAAAAGCCCCTTTGGCTTCTGCTGGAAATGAAATGTATCTAGACTGCTTTTTCATTTCATTCAAACTAGACTTGGTGGAACTCAGTAGGGTAGTGCTGAAGACGTTCTCCAGTTTCCTGATCTTGTTCTACAAAAGCTTAGTAAGGTTTCTGAAGTATCAATCAGGAGACATAAAACTGAGTTTCAGCTTTTGAAATAAGTACACAGATACTGTATTGCCTTTGCTACTTCCTGTGTTTTTTCTCTCCTACCTATTACCTGCTTTTCAGTTTCTTCCTTTCTTACCTGTCAGATCCTATAATCATCATGTAAACTCTACTTATTGCTACTTTCTTCTCTTATTTCTGGATTCAATATTGAGTTTCCTATGTGGTTATCTAAGAAGCTCTGGAGGTGTAGTGCCTAAGACATTTGGTTGTTAACCAGAAGGTTGGCAGTTCAAAGCCACCAGCCATTCTACAGAAGAAAGACTGGGTAATCTACCAGTTTTACTGCCTCGGAAACCCAAAGGAGGTTGCTATGAGTCAGAATTGACTCAATGGCAGCAAATTTGGTTTTTGGTTTATATGGTAATACAGCCATTCATTTATTTAGCCAGTCTCTGTTCTTCAAACATGTAAACATATAGGTGTGTGAGGTGTTAGCATTAAGATTAAAAAAAAAACCAAAAAACTCACTGCCATCGAATCCGAACTGACTCATAGGGATCCTTGGGTTGCCAAGGCAGTATCTCTACAGATAGATGTTGATTGACCAATCTTCCTTCTGAGAAGTTGCTGGTGGGTTTGAACTGCTAGCCTTCTGGTTAACAGTCAAATGCCTTAGGCACTACACCACCAGAGCTCCATAATATAAGATTAGTATTTGTAGTATTATTTGTTTGATATTATAAAATAAAAGCACAACTATTTTATGATATTTTAGGAACCTAGATGGCACAAGTAGTTTGTAATCAACAGCTAACCCAAGATTTGGCAGTTTAAACCTACCCAACAGTGCCATGGAAGAAAGGCTTGGCAATCTGCTTCTGTAAATATTACAGTCAAGAAAATCTTATGGAAGGCTTTTACTCTGTAACACATGGGGTTGCCTTGAGTCTGAATTGACAAAATGGAGATAGGCTTTTATTTATATTTTTATTTAATAGTGTGGTAGGCATATAGCAGAGATCACTACAAAAGTTTATTTTCATTTGTTGATTTATTTATTTAATTTTAGCACAGGAAGCTGGCCAAAGATGGAAACTTTGAAAGCTATAATTTAGGAGAGGTTCTGCACAGTGAGAAATAAGAGAGGGAGAATATCAGTTGTTCTTCCCTTGAAAGTGCTTTGTATGTTTTTGAGGAAATTCAGTATATCCACAGCATCCAGACTCATTCAGCTTCCTGCGTACTCACTTTCATTTTCTTTTGTGGCCTAGGAAGAGAAAAGGAGGCACCAAGCAAGATTAGCGGGATGGTGCCAGAAAGTCCCAGAAAACAGAGAGACAAAGGAAGAATATTGGCAGAGGGTTTGAGGAATTGAGGTATAGCATTTGTATCCCAAAACCATAGCCTCAGAAAATATAGGCTTTTGGGGGGAAAAAAAAGAAGGAAACTAAAGATTAGATTATTTCTTTCACTGTAATCTGGGTATCTAAATAGAGAAAATAGAACAGACAGAAAGACATGAAGGATTTTGATGTCTTATTAGAATCTCTTGTCTCTTATTAGTCCTGCTTCATTCTAACCTTATTCTCCCCCCACTAGATCCAAATTTCTTGAACTATCTTCAGCTCTGAGTTATCAATTTGATTCTATGTTCTCAAGGATGGTGGTATGCATAGATAGAAACATGTGGCATTATGGAGGGGGAAAAAAAAATAACATAGATTTTGGAATTAATGTTGGCCCCTTGGACAAGTTAGTGAGTCTTAGTGTTTTGGCTATCTAGTGCTGCTATAACAGAAATAACACAAGTGGAGATGGATTTAACAAACAGGGATTTATTCTTTCATAGTTTTGAAGGCTCGATGTCCAAGTTCAAAGTGTCAGCTCTATGGTCTGGGTGAGGGCTCCTAGAACTTGGGGTACAGTTCTGCCTTTTGATCCTGGCCCACTGAAGTTGGAAGTGTCTCTTAACTCAAGCAACTGATGACTGCTGAGACTGACAAACGCAAGGTCAACAAATAAAATGCCACAGTCCCAAGATTATCAAGCATACAGCAGGCCACTAGTTCAAGTCCAGAAACAGTCCCAAGATCAGCAGACAACATGGTAGGCTGCTGAATGTAAACTCAGCTACATGAAGAGTCCAGGTATGCCAAAAAGCTCAGAGAACTTTCTCAAAGCTGTCTTCTTATGTACTATAAGAAGACCACATCCCCAAGGCTGGTACTCAGCTTCTCCAGTAAATTCCACCATGGAGCTGATGACCAGTCTCATCATGGGGAATAAGTACATCAGCTGCCCAGCCACTCAAAGCCAGGACCAGTCAGGTTGACACAAAACTTTAACTACCAAACTCAATTTTCTCCACTGTAAACTGATGATAATAAGACCTAATTCCTATCTTGTAGTGGAAGTAAAGGAGATTAAATGTACTTTTCATGTTGTACTGGATCATTTACTGGTAGGTCTTGCTCCGCTTCTTGTTAATGGTAACTTTTTCATTTTCAGACAGCTAAGAAAATTGCTATATGAAATGTTTCTAGCCATATAACATGAGTGTAGGAACAAGAAAGGGATAGATGAAGAGAGGATAAGTGTTTTGTTGTGTTCTATTTTGTTTCGTTTTTAATACAGTTTATTATTATTATTATTATTATTATTACTACTATTGTTATTTGGGTGAAAGTTTACAGACCAAATTTACTTTCCATACAGCACTTCACATATACTTTGTCTCATGACATTAACCACAGTTTACCACAATGCAACAGCTCCCCTACCGCTTCCTCCCCATAGTTACTTCTTCCCTGTGTCCATCCCTCCATACACTCCTGCCCCCTGAGCTGTCTCCCTTTGCATAACCAGCTCTTGATTCTCCCATGATTATTCTCTCCAAGGAGTGTATCTACCTCAGGTAAATGTTGAACTCATATGCCTGCCTTATGTTTGGCTGGAAACCACAGCTGTGGGTTCAATTCAAGATCTGAAGGGAAGCTAGGGGCCATAGTCTCAGTGGTTCCACCAGGCTCTATCAGACCAGCAAACCTGGTCCCACCTTTTTTTATTATTATTATTCTCCAAATGATTTTGAGTTTTGTTCCACATGGTTCTCCCTCTCTATCAAGGATCTCCTACAGAAATACCTTTCCAAATGGATGACAGTGATAGCCAGGCACCATCTAGTTCTTCTGGTCTCATAGTCATATAGGCTGCAGATCGCACGGTGTACCAGTCGCTATAACTAATTTTTCCATGAATTTTGGTTTTCTTCACTCTTCTTTGTTCTGGACAAGGAGAGATCTATCATTGTATCTAGATGGCAGCTTGCAAGCTTTTAAGATCCCAGTCGCTACTCATCAAAGTAGGAGGTGGAACAAAGTTTTGTATAGTATGTTATGCCAATTGAGATTGATGTGACCCCTGCAACTAGGGTCCCAAGCCATCAGGTTCAACAACTCGGTCCCTCTGGGTAGCTGGCTGTGACCAAGGCATGACCACAACTTTCCCCCTTGTCAGCTCAACTATACACCCGAGAATTCTGATCATTCACATAAACTTATAGGACCATTGTCTGCCAACCCTTTATATGGCCTTGGATACAATCCCCATTTCATAGACATACCTAGTAATTCAGCCTGTCCACCCATCTATCCACCCATATACCCATGTTAGCCTTCAGTGACAATGTAGTATGGTATGTACAAAAGCATTCATATTTGTTGTCTGTACCTCCCATGTACCTCTCTATGCCTTTCTCTTCCTCAATGCCGCCATATTGGTGACTCACATTTGGTACATTGCCCTTCTCTTCACCCAAATCAGTACTTATCTCTATCTATCTAACAGTGTTCCCTCCCCTCCCCTCCCACCCCTGGTAACCAACAAAGAAAATTTCCTTCTACAGATAAACCTTTCCTTAACTTTTACAATAACTGACTAATACAATATTTGTCCTTTTGTGATTGACTTATTTCACTCAACATAATGTCCTCCAAGTTCATCCATGCTATGCGGTGTTTTGTAGATTCTACATTATTCATTAGCATTGCATAGTATTCCATTGTGTATATGTACCATAGTTTGGGTATCCATTCCTCAGTTGATGGACACCTAGGTTGTTTCCATCTTTTGGCTATTGTAAATAGTACTGCAATGAACATGGGTGTGCATATGTCTGTTCTTGCCATGGCTGTCACTTCTTTAGGGTATATACCTAGTAATGCAATGGCTGGGTCAAATGGTATTTCTAACTCCAACTTTGGAAG
>NW_006921799.1:1287877-1288937 GCF_000298275.1 Orycteropus afer afer
TTTTTTCCATATCCCTAAAGAATGTTGATGGGATCTGGATTGGGAAAGAATTGAATGTATAGATTGCTTTGGGTAGAACTGATATTTTTACAATGTTCAATCTTCCTACACACGAACATGGGATGTTCTTCCATTTATGTAGATCTCTTATGATTCCTTGAAGTACTTTTTTATAGTTTTCTTTGTAGAAGTCTTTTGTGTCCCTGGTAAAATTTATTCCTAAGTATCTTATTTTTTTGGTAGCTATTATAAATGGCATTGATTTCCTTTTCTTTTTCAGCAATCTCTTTGCTGGTGTAGAGGAATCCAACTGATTTTTGGATGTTGATCTTATAACCATCCACGATACTAAACCTCTCAATTAGTTCCAGTAGATTTTTGACTAGGTCTCTTGGGTTTTCTAGGTATAGGATCATATCATCTGCAAACAGGGATAGTTTGACTTTTCCTTACCAATTTGGATGCCTTTGATTTCCCTTTCTTGCCTTATGGCCCTGAATAGGACTTCCAGTACAATGTTGAATAGAAGTGGTGATAGCAGTCATCCTTGTCTGGTCCCTGTTCTCAAGAGGAATGGTTTCAGTCTCTCTTCATTGAGAATAATATTGGCTGATAGTTTTCTATAGATGCCCTTCATTATGTTGAGGAATGTCCCTTCTATTCCTATTTTGCTGAGAGTTTTGATCAGGAATTGGTGTTGGATTTTATCAAATGTCTTTTCGCATCAATTGATATGATCATGTGGTTCTTCTCTTTTGTATTATTTACGTAGTGGATGATGTTGATTGTTTTTCTAATGTTGAACCATCCCTGCATACCTAATATAAACCTCACTTGGTCATGATGAATGATTGTCTTGATATGTTGTTGCAGTCTATTGGCTAGGATTTTGTTGAAGATTTTTGTATCTATATTCATGAGGAATATTGGTCTGTAGTTTTCCTTTTGAGTGATGTCCTTGCCTGGTTTTGGTATTAAGGTTATGCTTGCTTCATAAAATGAGTTAGGGAGGATTCCATCCTTTTCTATGTTTTGTAATAGTTTGAGTAGGATGTTGTTG
>NW_006921799.1:1291039-1306525 GCF_000298275.1 Orycteropus afer afer
CCAGGTATATAATTCTTGGCTGAAATTTTTCTCTTTCAGGGTTTTATATATACCATCCAATTGCCTTCTTGCTTACTTGGTTTCTGCTGAAAAATCAGAGCTTATTCTTACTGGCTGGCCTTTGTAGATAACATTTTGTTTTTCCCATGCTGCTTTCCGGATTCTGTCTTTGGGCATTTAGAGAAAAAAAATAGAGAAGGAGAATAATGAAGAAAAAAATGGGAAAAGTGAAAAAAGAAAAACAAGCAATGGGGTTATCCATGAGAAAAAGAGGGGGAAAAAACACTTAAATTTAAAAGAAAAAAAATTTAATCAGGAAAAGGGAAAGAAAAAATGCTGAAAACTAGGACCTGGGATGGGAAGGTTAAGAATAATAATAAAAAGGACCAAAGTATTAATAATAGCAGTTGTCTTAAAACAGACAAATACAAGCAAACTTATCAACAGAAAAAAGAAAGCAAAAAAGAAAAAGAAAATAAAAAAAAAAACAGTGGAGGACATAGCAGGGCATCCAAGCCCCGTCTGAGCACACAGACTGTGATGGAGTTCCTGTGGGCCCAGAAGGTAGGTGGGATTGGGGGATGGCCACACCTCCATTCACCAAGTGGTTGTGGGGTATAAGGGTAACAAGAGGAATGTGGTACCTTTTCAGTCTTGCATGTCCGGAGTGACCCTGTGGTTGCTGGAAAGCAGAATGTGTTCTTAAGCCCCAGGGATCTGTGAGCTCACTGTCCCTTTAAATATCCAAAATAGTCAAGCTGCTTTTAAACCTTCAAAATGGCAGTGTCCTCCGGACCAGCAAAAGTCCACGGCTCCACCCGCCTTTTTCTTCACCTCCATTTATTCCCTGGTGACCAGAGCAGTCCTCTGTGTAGTCCCTGGCTAGCAGGACTGGTTTTTAGGTTAATTCTTAGGTCCTACCACCAGTCAACAATCTCCAAGCTGTCTGTGCCATCAGGATCACTCAGGATTGCTGCCAGACCGCAGCTCTGTATGTGTCCTTTTTTGGTATTTTCACACAAATTCTTCTGCTAGTTGGGGTTTAGTCCACTTCTATATCCTCCGCTTCAAGGCTCAGGGGTCCAAGGTTATCTTCTGTGTCTGTGTTAATTGGTTTACCTTTTCTTTGTTGAAGAGGGTCTGTGCAGTCTTTCTGCCTAGTCCACCATCTTGCTGGAACTCCATAATACAGGTATTTTTGATGCAAGTTTTTATCAAAACTTGTATAGATATTTTTCAAAATTCAGGCTGTGAGAACTCTCTGATTATGTGGAGACTATGGCTAGGGACTTAATTAGCTGTGAATAACTTAAAAAACCCTAAGTGACATGACTTAAGAAGCTTTCAACACAAGAAATTATAATGTCACTATGTGTAAATCAAAATAAAAATACACTAACATGAAAAATTAATACCGTATACCTTTTTCTTGTATCAATTACTTTTCATGCTTTATTTTAAATATTATGTATCAAATTATTTTGGAAAAAAAAATATTATTTTTGACTTAATATTGCACAGGAACTTCTTAGTCTCTCCAGTTGGAAATTCAGAGAGAAAAAGTCCAGATCCTTTCCCTTGAGTTTTATTTCTCCACGTCCTACTACAGTTGCTAAAATTAAAGGTGTATGGGAGCTCTGGTAGCATAGTGGCTAAGACACTTGCCTGCTAACCAGATGGCTGGTGGTTCAAACCCACCAGCCACTCCTCGGAAGGAAGGTTGGGCAATCCTACTTCCGTAGTGATACTGCCTCGGAAACCCAAGGAGGGGTCGCTATGAGTCGGGTTTGACTCAACGGCATATAACAACACAAAACAACAACATTGTTTTTGTTTCTTTAAAAAAGTCAACTATTCAGAATCCTATAGTTCTGATTCCAGCGAAAGCCTGAATAACATACTCCATCCTTCTCTCTTAACTGAATGCAAATAGAAACCATTCACAAAATACATGGTGCAGACTTCTGGTAAGATGGAGGAATAGTCAGTGACACAGACCCTCTTCAACAAAGAAAAAAAAAAAAAAAAATTGACAGAGATACAAAAGATAATCAGGGAGCCCTGAGATTTGAAAGGAACTATACAGAAGTGGGTTAGGCACCAATTAGTGGAAAAACCTGAATGAAAACAATGAGTACAGAGACGGTCACAGCTGTGGACTGTCAGCCATTCTGATGAGACCAACAGCCTGAATATTTCCAAGTGGTTTTGGGACCTGAGAATTGACCTAAAGATTAGGCCTGGTCACCAAGGACTGCAGGGACGACTGTGCTGGTGGCCTATGACTACAGATGGAAATAGCACAGAGGGAGACAACCTGAGCTGTTGATTTTCTGCTGTTCTGAGGGTCCAGCCATTTTGATTATTTACACATGACAGCCATTTTGGATATTTAAAGTGACCAAGGGTGCAGCCATTTTGAATATTTACAAGTGGTGACCATTTTGGATATTTAAAGTGACAACATTCTCATTCAGATTCCAGGCACCTAAGAATAGGCTCTGTTTTGCCAAGGTCAGCAGGGACATAAGAGAGGCTGACAACAGGAAAGGAGATAGGTGGTGAGTGTATAAGTGCTGTCAACTAGTGAATAGAGGACCACAGCACAGTACTCTGCTTGCATAGATAAACAAATAAAACAGAGAAAACAAAAATCATGGGCAAGTCACTGCAACATACAATCACCAATTAAATATAAACACAAAAATATCACAATGCCTCAGAGATAACAGAGCATTACAGTCCACACCAAGAAGCAAGATAAAACAGAAGAAACAAGGCACCAGTATACAGACCCAAAACATATCCCTGAGAAAGACACAGCATTGGAACTCCCAGATAAGGAATTCAAAAGAATTATATTTAGAGATCTTTAACAAATTGAGAGACAGATCAAGAAAAACACAGAGAAAACCCTAGAATAATTTCAAAGGACAATACAAGAACAAAATGTCAAAATAAATGAAAAATTAGAAATGATACAAAATCTACACACAGAAATCCAGTAGATTAATAATAAATTTTCAGAAATAGATAAGACATTGAATGGGCAAAGGAGCAGAATTGAATCAATGGAAGGCAGAATTAGATTGAAAGCAAATACCTGAACACTCCTTTGGAAAGGGATAAATCAGAAAAAAGATCAAAACAAAATGAAGGAAGCCTAAGGTTCAAGTGGGATACCATCAAAAGGAATAACCTACATGTAATCAGAATTCCAGAACAAGAAGAAACAAATAAAACCACAGAAAAGAATCTCAAAGATGTACTGGAAGAGAAATTTCTGGGTATGATGAAAGATGAGAATATATACATTCAGGAAGTCCAATGAACCCCAAACAGAATGGACCCCAAAAGAAAATCCAAGACATATCATCATCAAACTCACCAAAACCAAAAACAGAGAAAGAATCCTGACAGCATCATGAGAAAAATGAAAAGTTACCTACAAGGAGCAACCAGTAAGAATAAGCTTGGATTTCTTGGCAGAAACTATGCAGGCAAGAAAACAATGGGATGGTATATATAAAACTCTGAAAGAGAAAAATTTCCAACTGAGAATTATACACCCAGAAAAATTGTCCCTTGAATATGATGGGGAAATTAGGAGATTTCCAGATAAGGGGAAATTAAGGGAATTTGTTAAACCAGACCAACCTTACAAGAGATGCTAATGGAATCACTTTGGACAGAGAAGCAACAATAGCCAACAACTGACCATTAACACTCATGATGATATAACCCAGAAACCAACCCAGCTATGGAAATATCCAAAGTAAATAAGCCTACAAGATTGTAAACAGGGAGGCAGAGACATCAAATGACAAACGAGAACAACTACTAACCAAAAAGAGGGAAAAAACTGTGTTGTTACAGAACTTCTAGATGGTAGGGAAGTCAAGATAACTACAAGATAGAATGGACTGTTCAAAACTTGGGAAGAAAACTGTAAATCACAAGGTAACCTCAAAGAAAAATGATAAGCCTTCACATCAAACTAAAAAAGAGGACCAGCACATATATTTAGCAAATATTAAAACAATAGCAACAAAGGAAGTGATAACATGATTCATAAACAAAATGAGCTCAGCATAGAAAATTATATGGAACAAAGAAATTGACACCATGAAAAAGCACATAACAAAAATGACAGCAATATATTCATATTTGCCAATAATTACATATGTGGCAAGAGACTTATCTCTAAGATTCATAGAAAACTCCAATGCCTCAACAGCAAAGGAATTAACAATCCAATTGAAAAATGGTCAGAAGACACTAATAGACACTTCCCCAAGGAGGATATTCAGGTGGCCAGCTAATACATGAAAAGATGCTCACAATCATTGGCCATCAGAGAGATGCAAATCAAAACAACAATGAGATACCATCTTACCCCAGCACTGATGGCAAGGTTCAATGAAACAGAAAATGACAAATGCTGGTGGGGATGTGGAGAGATTGGGACTCTCATACACTGTTGGAGGGACTGTAAGTGATACAACCACTGTGGAAAGCAATATGGTAATTGCTTAGAAAGCTGGAATTGGTGATACCATTTGACCCAGCAATCCCATTACTAGGCATATATCCTAGAGAGGTAAGAGCCAGGACAGGAACAGATATGTGCATGCTCATGTTCATCACAGCACTATTTAAAATAGCAAAAAGATGGAAACAACCTAAGTGCCCATCAGTGGAAGAGTGGATGACAAAACTAGAGTGCATACACATAATGGAATGCTATGCAACAATAAAGAATAATGGAGAGTCTGAAAAACACCACATAACATGGATGAACTTGGAGAACATTATGGTGATTGAAATAAGTCAATCACAGAAGGACAAATATAGTATTAGTTTGTTGTTTTGGAGGGTCAAGGAAAGGTTTATATATGGAGGAAAACTTTCTGTGTTGGTTGCCAGGGATGGTAGTGGAGGGAACGGAACACTGAAAAAAAAAAAAAAATGCATTGACCTATGTCACTTTGGCTTTCTGTATTTCACTGTACATAAATTATAGTTCAATAAAATGCATTAAAAATGGTGCAATGGTCTGACAACTCTGAAAAGAAATTTGTAGCTTACAGAATAGGGACAGAGTCTAGAATTCAAAGTTATCTTCAACTCAGCAGTGAGCTTCCATTTATTACCCCTCTCTTATCACCCTGGTTGAAGTCAAAAGTAGCTCAAAACCTAGAAATGTGCACTAGGAGTAGACAGAAAAAAACTTTAAGGAGTGCCCCCACTTACAGCTTTAGTCATCTACCCTGTTGTTGTCCTGCTGTCATTGGATTACCTAGGACTTTAAGCCCAAGAGAATAAATGAAAGAAACAAAATAAAACAGAGGATTTCCCTCACTCTTCCTAGGGTATAAAAAGAGAAAAGGAAATAAAGAACAGATGGGACAACTAGAAAACAAGTAGATGATAGTTCTAAACCATATTCATAATCACATTAATTGTAAATAGTTTAAAGTACCAATTAAAATGAAGAAATTGTTGAATGAGATTAAAATGTAAAATCTAACTTACTACCTATACCTACAACTATTAACTATTACTACCTATAAGAAACCCACTTTAAATATAAAGACACAAACAGGTTAAAAGTAAAGGAATAGAATTAAAGGGAGAGATAGACTAATTCATAATTTTAGAGACTTCAACACTCTCTTGTTTGTATGGGATAGAACATTAAAAGAAAAAACATAAAAGATATAAAAGAACTGAACAACATCATCAACTAGATCCAACTGAAATTTATAGAACATTCCACCCAAAGATGAATACACATTTTTTTCAATTATACATGAAACATTCACCAAGACTAATCATATCTTGTGTCATAAAACAAAATTTAAAAAATTAAAAAGAATTGATGTACAAAATATATCAGTGCACATAAATGATTTAAACTAGAAATCAACAACAGAAAGATAATTGATAAATAAACAATTGGAAGTTAAGCACATTTTTCAGTGATTCATGGGTCAAAGAGGAAGTCTCAAGAGAAATTAGGAAATATTTAAAAATGACTAAAATGGATAACATAATATGTGAGATGCAGCCAAAACAGCACTTAGAGGGAAATTTATAGCCTTAAATCCTTATAATGAAAAGGAGAATATCACATATCTATAATCAGCTTTTTCCTTAAGACAGTAGAAAAAAAAAAAGACAAAAATAAACCTAGTTAAGAAAAGAAAGAAAATGAGGATGATAAGAGCTGAAATCAATAAAATTGAACAGAGAAAACAATGGAGAAAAGCAATCAAAACAAAGGCTGATTATTAGAGAAAATGATCAAAATTGACAAACTCTAGAAAGACGTATAAAAAAAAAGAGAAAGAAAACACATATTACCAATATTGGGAGTGAAAAATAGGATATCACTACAGATTCCACATAAAGTAAAATGAAATTAAGAGATCTCTACAAACCACATCATGCATATACATTTGACAACTTGGATGAAATGGACAAACTCTTTGAATGCAACAAACTTCTCATATTCACAAATGAAGAAATACATATAAATATATAAAGTAGTCCTTTATCTATTATAGAAATTGAAGTCATACTAATAAACAATTAAAAATATATATTCACAGACCCAGATTATTTCATTGGTGAATTCTACCAAATATTTAAAGAAGAAATAATATCAGTGCCTCAAAATCACTTCCAGAAAATAGAAGAGTAGGGAAAACAACTCATTTTATGAGATCAGCATCAGTATTACTCTTATACTAAAACCAGAAAAAGACAGTATAAGAAAATAAAACTATTAACAAATACCCATCATTAAATTAGATGCAAAAATCCTCAATAAAATATTAGCAAATTGAATCCAGAAATATATTAAAACAATACTTCATGACCAAGGGGTTTTACTTTAGGGACAAGTGGTAGTTAAAAGTTTTATATCAACTTGGTTGGGCCGGGTTTTGAGTGTCTGGGCAGCTGGATGTAGTTATTCCCATGATGGGATTGTAATAAATTCTGTGGTAGACTATGCTATGAGTAGATAATTAGTTGCCTTCAGGGTATGGCCTGCGTTTAGTATATAAGAAGTTTTGAGGAAGGTCTGGAGCTTTTTGGCACATCTGGATCCTGCATTTGATGGGGTCTCCATCTCAGTAGTCTGCCTTGTTGCCTGCTGTAGTAGTTAAGGTTATGTGTCAACTTGGCTGGGCCTGGTTTCAAATGGCTTGGCAGCTGGATGTAGTTATTCCCCATGATGACACTGGTAATCAACTCCATGATGTAATCTGCCATAAGCAGCTGCTTTAGGGATGTGGTCTGCTTCCACTATATAAGGAGAAGCTTTGGGAATGGTCTGCAGCTTTTTTGGCAGGCTTGGACCCTTCATATAGCTGAGTCTTCATTTAGCAGCCTGCCATGTTTCCTACTGATCGTGGAACTATCTCTGGAGTTGAACTATTATCCTCCCATGTTGTTTGGTGATATTTGGACTGTGCCATTTTATTTGTTGACCTTGGGCTTATTAGCCTCAGCTGCTGGCAGCGGCCTGAGTGCAAAGACACCTCTAGCTCCAGTGGGCCAGGAGCAAGACGCAGAGGTAAAGCTCAAGGTTAGAGGACTTTTACCCAGCCCCTAGAGCTAGCACTTTGAACTTGGGCTTCTAGCATCCAAACTGTAAGAGAATAAACTCCTGTTTGTTAAAGCCATTTACCTGTGGTATTTCTGTTAGAACAATGTAAAGTAAGCAAAAGACATGCAATATTGGGATTGTTCTCATACTTGAACCAGTGATCTGCTCTGTTGCCTGTTAATCTTGGGATTGTGCCATTTTACTTTGTGACCTTGGGATCTCAGCCTCAGCAGCTGCATGAGTTATGAGAAGCTTTCAGTTCCAGTGGGCCTGGAATAAGAGGCAGAGCTGAAGCCAAAGGTCAAAGGGCCTTCACCCAGCCCGTAGAAATAGCACTCTGAATTTGAACTGCTAGCTTCCTAAACTGTAAGAGAATAAATTTCTGTTTGTTAAAGCCATCCATTTGTGCTATTTCTATTACAGCAGCAGCAGAGGACAAAGCCTGTATACAAGGTGAGTTCAATATTTTAAATCAATGCAAGATATTTCACTAAAAGAGAAAAAGCACATGATTATACTCATAACAGATGAAAATATCTGTCAAAATTTAACATCTTAATAAAAAATACTTGGTAAACTAGGGATGGGAGCTCTGGTAGCATAGTGGCTAAGGCACTTGAGTGCTAACCAGAAGGCTGGCAGTTCAAAGCCACCAGCCACTCCTCGGAAGGAAGATGGGGCAATCTACTTCCATAGTGATACCATCTTGGAAACCTAAGGAGGGGTCGCTATGAGTTGAGTCCAACTCGACGGCACATAACAACAACAACAGGGATAGAAGGAAATCTTAACCTGATAAAGGGCATGCTTTAAAACCTACAGCTAGTACATTACTTATGATGAAAGAGTGAGTATTTCCCAACTAAAATCAGCAACAAAGCAAGGATGTCTGCTCTTATTACTACTGTTGGACGCAAAATAATGGCTCCCAGAAAATGTCCTTGTCCTAAAACCCAGATATGTGAATGAATATGTTAGGTTACATGACAAAAGGGAACTAAAGTTGCAAATGGAATGAAAGTTGCTAATTAGCTGACCTTCGGATAGAGAGATTAACCTTGATTATAAAGGTGGGCACAATGTAATCATAAAAGTCATTATACATGAAAGAGCCAAGCAACAGAATTAGAGTCAGAGAGAGATCTGAAAACACTACATTGTTGGCTTTGGAGATAGAAGGCAGCCATGAAGCACAAAGCAGGGCAATATCTAGAAAGCAGGAAAACAAATTCTCTTTCTCAACCTCCTAAAAGGAATACAGTTTTACCAACATCTTGATTTTAGCCTAGTATGACCCATTTTGGACTTCTGAATACAGAACTTTAACATAATAAACTTGTATTGTTTGTGGTGATTTGTTACAGCAGCAATTAAAAAAAAAATACTACTGCTCAATATAGTATAGAAATATTGATGTGCTGCAATAATGCTAGAAAAACAAAAGATACTCAGATTTAAACAGAGAAATGAAAATGACCCTATTTGAAGATGACATGATTGTCTATAGAAAATCTTAAGAAGTCTACAGAAAGCTTCTAGAATAATGGAGTTTAGCAAGGTGACAGAATAAAAGAAATATAGATAAATAAATAAAACTTCTTTATATATTTTAGCAATGAACAAGTGAACTTGTTGCCGTTATGTAGATTCTGCCCCATAGGTATTCTAAGGTTGAAATCTTTACAAGAGCAGACTGCATGTTTTTCTCCCACAGTGCAGCTGGTAGGTTGGAATCACCAACCTTTTGATCAGCAGGCAAGTACTCACCACTGTACCACCAAGACTCCTTAATGAACAAGTAGAAAATAAAATTTTAAAAACATGTAGTGCTTATAAAAATACTTTTAAGAAAGTTATTAGATGAAAATCTAACAAAGTATGAATAAGATCTATATGTAGATGACTACAAAACACAGAAGAAAAACATCAAAAAACAGCTAAGCAAATGAAGAGAATTCATTGTTCAGAGATTACACCCAAAAAAAAAAAAAAATTCACTGCTGTCAAGTGAGATCCGACCCATAGCGACACCTCCTTAGGTTTCCAAGGCAGTATCCTCAGAGGCACTTGGGTAATTTCCAAGGCAATTGGGAAGTAGATTGCCCAACCTCACTTCTGAAGATGGCTCGTGGGTTTGAACCACAAGCCTTCTGGTTAGTAGTCAAATGCCTTAAGCACTACACCCCAACTCAGTATAGTTAAAATGTCAATTCTTTTTTAATTAATCCACAGATTCATGCATTTCCGTCAGGAATATTTGTGAATATAAACATTCTGATTTTAAAATTTACATGGAAAGACAAAGGAAAACCCATAATACAAATGAGAAAAGAAAGAATTGGAGTACTCATGACATCTGTTTTTAAGGTTTTCCACAAAGTTGCAGTAATCACAGCAGAACACTACTAGTGAAAGGAAAAACACACAGATCATTCAAACAGAATGCTCTTGCCATCCAATTCCTAGCGATCATATGACCAGCAGAAAAAACACTGTCCAGTCCTGTGCCAGCCCCATGATCCTTGCTATACCAGAGCCCATTGTAGCAGCCACTTTGTTAATCCATGTCATAGAAGGCCTTCCCCTTTTCAGTTGACCCTTGTGGTAATTAAAGTTGTAAGTCAACTTGGTTGGGACTGGTTGAGTGGCTGGGCAGCTGGTGGTAGTTATTCCCTATGATGAGACTGCTAATCACCTCCATAGTGGAATCTACTGTGCACAGCTGAGTAGCTGCCTTAGGGATGCGGTCTGCTTCCTGTGTATAAGGAGAACCCTTGGAGAATGGTCTCTAGCTTATGGCACGTTTGAACCTTACATGTAACCATGTTGTTCAGCAGCCTGCCATGCTCTGCTGACCTTGGGACTTTCAATGGACTTGAATTAATAGCCTGCCATTGTGGTTTGGTAACATTAGGACTGTGCTTTTTTATTTGTCAACCTTGGGCATGTCAGTCTCAGCAGCCAGTAGCTATCTGAGTGAAGAAAAGCCTCCAGCTCCAGTAGGCTGGAAGCAGGAGGCAGAGCTAAAGCCCAAAGTTGAGAGGCTTTAACTCAGCCCCTAGAGCCTGGCACTTTGAACTCAGACTTAAAGCCTCTAAATTGTAAGAGAATAAACTCCTGTTTGTTCAGCCATCCCATTTGTGATATATTCCTGTCAGAATGGCACTAGGTAACCAGAACAACCCTCCACTTTACCAAACATGACATCCTTCTCCAGGGAATGGTCACTTCTGACAATGTGACCAAAGGAGGTGAGACGAAGTCTGGCCATTCTCACTTCCAAGGAGCATTCTGGCTCCACTTCTTCCAGGACAGATTTGTTAGTTCTTTTAGCAGTCCATGGCACTTTCAGCATTCTTTGCCAACATCACAACTCAAAAGCATCGACTTTACTTCTGTCTTCCTTATTCATTGCCCTGCTCTCACATGCAAATGAGGTGATTGAAAACACCATGGCTTGTGTCAGGTGCACCCTATTTTTCAAGGAGAAATCTTTACTCTTCAGCACTTGAAAGAGATCTTTTGCAGCAGATTTGCCTAATGCTATATGATGTCTGATATCTTGACTGCTGCTTCCATTGGTGTTGATTGTAGAACCAACTAATTTGAAGTTTTGGCAACTTCAAACTTTTCTCCATTTATCGTGATGCTGCTTATTGGTCCAATTGATAGGATATTTGTTTTCTTTATATTGAGGTGTAATCTATACTGCAGACTGTAGTCTTCAATCTTCATCAGTAAGTGCTTCAAGTCATCCTCAATTTCACCAAGCAAAGTTGTGTAGTCATTGTATCAAAGATTGTTAATAACTCTTCCTCCATTCCTGATACCACGTTCTTCTTCATATAGTCCAGCTTCTCAGCATACAGATTGAATAAGTATGGGAAAGGATACAACCCTGACTCACTCCATTATTGATTTTAAATCATGCAGTGTCTGTTCAAATGACAGACTTTGTACACATTTCTCATGAGTACAATTAAGTGTTCTGAAATCCCTATTTTTCTCAACGTTACCTGTAATTTGTTATGATCCACACAATTGAATGCTTTTTCATAGTCAATAAAACACAAGTAAACATCTTTTTGGTATTCTTTGCTTTGAGCCAAGATTCATCTGATATCAGCAATGATATCCCTCATTCCATGTCCTGTTCTGAATCTAGCTTGCATTTCTGGAAGTTCTCTGTCAATATACTGCTACAACCATTTTGGAATTATGTTCAGTAAAATTTCACTTACATGTGATATTAATATTATTTGATAATTTTCACATTCTGTGAGATCACTTTTCTTTGCAAAGGGTACACATATGGATGTCTTCCAGTCAGTTGGCCAGATAGCTGTCTGCCAAATCTCTTGGTACTCTGCTAACCAGAGTGAGTGCCTCTAGTGTGGCATCCATTTGTTGAAATATCTCAATATGTATCCCATCAATTCCTGGAGCCTTGTTTTTCACCACTTCCTTCAGTGCAGCTTTGACTTCTTCTTTCAGTACAATTGGTTCTTGATTATATGCTACCTCCTGAAATGGATGAACATTGACCAATTCCTTTTGGTACAGTGACTGTATTCCTTCCATCTTCTTTTGATGTTTCCTTCATCATTCAATATATTGTCCATGGAATCTTTCAATATTGCAACTCAAGGCTTGAATTTTTTCTTCAGTTCTTTCAGCTTGAGAACTGTCTAGCATGTTCTTCTCTTTTGGCTTTCCAATTCCATGTCTTTGCACATTTCATTTTAATTATTGACTTTGTCTTCTCAAGATGCTCTTTGAAATCTTCTGTTCAGCTCTTTTATCTCGTCATTTCTTCCATTTGCTTTAGCTACTCTTCATTCAAGGGCAAGTTTTAGAGTCCCTTCTGATATCCATTTTGGTATTTTCTTCCTTTTCTGCCTTTCTAATAACCTTCTGCTTTCTTCATGGATGATGTTCTTCATGTCATCTTAAAATTCCTGTTGTTTTCAGTCGTTGATGTTCAATGCATCAAATATATTCTTCAGATGGTCTATTCAGGACAGATATAATCAGGGTCATATTTTGGCTCTTGTGGACTTGTTTTAATTGTCTTCAACTTCTACTTGAACTTCATATGAGCAGTTGATGGTCTGTTCCACAATCAGCTCCCATCTTTGTTTCAGCTGAAGATATTGAGTTTCCCATTGCTTCCTGCCACAGATGTAGTCAATCTGATTCCTGTGTACTCTATCTGGTGAAGTCCACATGTATAGCTGCCATTTGTGTTGTTGAAAGAGGTATTGGCAATGAATAAGTTGTTGGTCTTGCAAAATTCTATCATGTGATCCCCAGCGTTACTTCTATTTCCAAGGCCAAACTTTCCAACTACCAGTGATTCTTCTTTGTTTCCAACGTTTTCATTCCTATCACCAATGATAATCAGCACATCTTGATTACATGTTTGGTCAATTTCAGACTTCAAAAGTTGGTAAAAAAAAAACAATTTCCTCATTGTTGGCTCTGGTGGTTGGTGTGTAAATTTGAATAATAGTAGTGTTAACTGGCTTTCCTTGTAGGCATATGGATATTACCCTGCCACTGACAGTATTGTACTTCTGGATAGATTTTGAAACATTCTGTCTGATGATGAATGTCATGCCATTCCTCTTCAATTTGTCATTCCTGGCATAGTCAGTCATATGGTTGTCTGATTCAAAATGGCCAAAACCCATCCATTTCAGCTCACTAATGCCTAAGATATCAATCTCTGTGCATTCCATTTCATATCTGACAACTTTTAATTTTCCTAGATTCATACTTTGTACATTCCATGTTCCAGTTATTAATGGATGTTTGCAGCTGTTTCTTCTCATGTTGCATCATGCCACATCAGGAAATAGAGGTCCCAAAAGCTCTACTTTATACATATCATTAAAGTGAGATCTACTCTGATGAGGCAGCTCTTTTTCAGTCATATTTTGAGTGCCTTCCAACCTGAGGGGCTCATCTTCCAGTGCTGTATTGGACAATGTTTCAGGGCTATTCATAAAGTTTTCCTGTAATATATCAGACAGTGTTTCACTACTATTCATAAGGTTTTCACTGGCTGATTCTTTGAGAGTGGATGGCCTTTTCCTTCTTCTGAGTCTGTCTCAGTCTAGAAGCTCCACTGAAACCCATCTACCATGGACACCCCTGCTGGCACAGCCTCCAGCCTCACAGTGACTTGCAAGCCACCACAATATGACAAGAGACAGACAAGTTTGTCTTCTTTAGCTATCCCAACTGCTCAGCTCACTCCCTGGCCTTTTCCCTACCTGTTCTGGCTGTCTGCCAGCTCCCACTTCCTGCCTTGGGGTTCTCCCCTCATTACCTGTTCCAGTAGCCATCAGAACAGAATCCAAACTCAAAAACCAAACTCAGTGCCATTGAGTCAGTCCTGACTCATAGTGACCCCTCCTTGGGTTTCCGAGGCATCATCTCTACAGAAGTAGATTGCCCAATCTTCCTTCTGAGGAGTGACTGGTGGATTTGAACCTCCAGACTTCTGTGCCTCAGGCACTACATGATTGTTGTTGTCTACGCTCCCAGACACTACAGGATAGGGATCTAGAAATAGACCCATATGTTTTCTCAGAAGTCCAAAGCCAATTTAAAGGAGAAAGAATAAGCTTTTCGACAAATGGTGGTGAAAAAAATTGACACTCATTAAAAACAAACAAAAATCAAATTAAAAAGCTTGACTAAACTTCATGCCTTATACAAAAATTAACACAAACTGAGTAACAGATATAAAAGTAAAACCTAAAACTATAACTCTTCTACTACAAAACATAGAATGTCTTCATGATCTTGATTTAGGAAAATTTTCTAGATATAACCCCCAAAGAATGATCAAAAAACAAAATAATTAATTAATAATCTTCAAAATTTAAAATCTTTGCTCTGTAAAAGACATTCTTAGCTCAACAAAAAGACATCCTGAAAAATGGGACAAAATATTTGCAAGTCATATCAAAGGATTTGCATCTTGTGTGTCTGTGTATGTGAATGTACATACATGTGCATGTGTGTGTGTGTGTGTGTGTGGTTGCTATGAGCTGGAATTGACTGGATGGCAGTTGTTCATACATATATTTAAAACCAAACCCATTGCCATTTAGTCAAAACTGACTCACAACCACCCTACAGAGCCGAGTAGAACTGTCCTATAGGGATTGCAAGGCTGTAATCTTTGTGGAAGCAGACTGTCACATCTTTCTCCCTCTAAGTGCCTGGTAGGTTCAAACTGCCAAACTTTGGGTTAGCATTAGAGAGCTTTAACCACTGTGTGTTTATATTATACATAAATTGAGGGCTTTAACCCTATGTATATAAAATACAGTCATTGCCATTGAGTTGATTCTGACTCATAGAGACTCTTAGTGTGTTTCTAAGGATGTAAATATTTACTGAAGCAGACTGCCTCATCTTTCTTCTGCAGAGTGCACAATGGGTTCGAACCATGACCTTTTGGTTAGCAGCCAAATACCTTAACTACTACACCACCAAAGCTCCTTATATAGTATATATAAAAGGAGCCTGGTGGCAAAGGGCTAATACACAAGCTAGAATGAATGAATTGAAGACAGTATGCTAGATTATACCTACAATGAAAGTGCCATAAATTGTTTCCAAGGCAAATTATACATAAAAGAAGCCTTGGTGGCACTTTGCTGCTAACCAAAAGGTCAACAGTTTACACCCTTAGCCTCTCTGAAGGAGAGAGATGAGATAATCTGCTTTTGTAAAGATTACACCTTAGAAAACACTATGGGGCAATTCTACTCTATCCTAAAGGGTCGTTATGAGTCAGAGTTGACTCAAATGCAATGGGTGTAGTTTTTGAGGTTGATTATATATATATA
>NW_006921799.1:1306625-1316756 GCF_000298275.1 Orycteropus afer afer
ACATTATATAGATATTAATATATATGTATATATTCAACAATAAGAAAGCAAGAAAACAAAAACAAAACAAAACAAAAAAACCTCACTGCCATTGAGTCAATTCTGACTCATAGTGACCCCCTTTGGGTTTCCAAGGTGGTAAATCTTTATGAAAGTAGATCACCCAGTCTTCCCTCCCCAGAGTGGCTGGTGGGTTTGAACTGCCAACCTTCTGGTTAGCAGCCAAATAGCTTAGGCACTATGCCACCAGAGCTACTTAAGAAAGCAAGAACTCAATTTAGAAAAAAATGAGCAAAAGAACAAACACTTAAAGAGAAAATTACAGATGGCAAATAAGCACATGAGAGCATATTCAACATCACTAGCCCTAGGGAAATAGAAATTAAAACTATTCCGAGATAACACTATATACCAGTTAGAAAGGACTAAAACAAAACAAATGAACAAAATATCTAACAATATCAAGTTCTGGAGAAGAAGCAGGTCATTGGAACTTTCATACATTGCTGTTGAGAATACAAAATATTATAGCCATTCTAACACAGAAACCAGCATGAGTGAATCAAAGGAACTATGCTAGATTAAGGAAGCCAATTTCAAAAGTTATGTACTGTATGATTCCACTTATGTGAATGGAGAGAGACGTTATGGAGGAGTTTTTCTTTGTCATGATGGAATTTTTCTATATCCTGATTGAAGTGGTAGCTACAGTTAACTACATATATTCAAATTTACAGACTATCTCATTATTAGTCAATTTTACTCTATGCAATAGTGTCTAATACTGTTGTAACATAAATACCATAAGTAAATCTATTGCCATCGAGTCAATTCCAACTCAAAGTGACCCCCACTGGATTTCCAAAGCAATAAATCTTTACAGAAGTAGACTGCCCCATCTTCCTTCCGTGGAGCAGTTGGTAGGTTTGAACTACTAACCGTTCTAGCAGTCAAATAGTTTATGCACTGTGCCGTAAGTACCATAAATAGATGGACTTAAAGGACAGAAATATATTTTCACATGATTCTGGAAGTTAGAGGTCCAAATTTGGAGCACCAGCTATAAGACAATGTTGTTTCTCTTTCAGCTCTGGAAGAAGAGCTTTATCTCTTTCAGATTCTGTAGCCCAGCACTCCGAGGTTCTTTGGTGATCTTCGCATGGCATCTATCTTTCCCTCGTTTGTGCTTACTTGTCCCTCTAAGCTCCTCCTTATAAATTAGAAGTGATTAGGTTTAGAACACACTCTACAGTGATATGGCCTCATTGAAAAACAGGATTGTATCTATGGGTATAGGAATTAGGATTTCAGGAATTTTTTGGTGGGGGGGCAGGAAACAAAATTCAATCTATAACACTCTATGTTATTTTCAAAAATGAAATAATTCCATTTTTAACAGGTTGTGGTAGATAGTTCTAGTATTTACCAATATATGATTATCCTCTCCTTTTTGGCATAAAGATAATATTTCCCTTTCTTTCAATGTGACTAATTTTGACCAATGAGCTGTGATTGAAAATGACAAATATTCCCAAGACAAAGCACAAAAGAATTGTAGAGAATTCATCCAGATGTTCTTCTGTTGCATTTACTGAATAAGGCTACAAGTTCTAGATGGTTCAAATTTAAGATAGTAGAGTCTCCATCCACCTGGGTACCTGAGAGAAAGTAGACCAGAGACATACCTCTCTCATCCTATCAATCAGAAGCAGATTACCCAATAAGCAAGGTAAACATGGGCTTACTTGTACTTACTTACTAATCTGTACTGAACAATTTCACATGGATTTCACAATGTGGTAAAACCCATATGAAGTTGTTCACCACAGAGTTATAAGTAAGCACAAGTAAGCCCTATGCTTACCTTGCTTAATAGGTTCTCCACCCTTGTCAAGGATTTTAAATTTGAAAAGAGACTGATTCTGTAGGAAGGTGCTGTGGCGCTGGGAGAGAGATAGATGTAATCCATACTATAGATTAATAAGTAAGCACAAGTAAGACTGTGCTTACCTTGCTTATAAGGTAATTGGACACTCCACCCAACCAACTGGACATTTAAAATGAGAGTAGAATAAACTATTATTCTATTAAGCCACTGAGTTGCTCTGCCTGATATAGAAATTAGTACTGGAAGTTGAGTGCTTCTTTAACAAAAAACTAAAATATGTTAATATGTTACATTGCCTTGGGAGATATGTAGTCAACAGTAGGAAAAAAAAAAAAAAAAAAAGACATCGGACACTGAGAAGATAGCAACCTACCTTTATGAAATGACAAAACATTAAATAAAAATTATGCCTATAATAACTCATGGGGCAGATAATATACTTAATGTGTTTGTAGCTCTAGAGCTGTGATCTTCAGTCAAGGCAATTTTGTCTCTCAAGGAGTGTTTGGCACCGTCTAAAGGCATTTTTGATTATTAAAGCTTAGAGGGTATATAGGCATCTTGTGAGTAGAGGTCAAGGAGGCTGCTAAACATCCTGGAGTACACAGGACAGCCCCCCACAACAAAAAATTTCTGATCCAAATTGTCAATGGTGCTGTGGTTGAGAAATCTTGATCTTGAGGAAGAGCTTAAGGAAGAAAAGACTTGTTGCTACTGCTGCTTTTGTTAAGATACTGCAAAGAAGGAGGAGGAGGAAGTGCAGGAGGAAAAAGAAAAGGAGAAGACCTGATGAGTTTGCAAGAAAAATGGCCAGGAAAAGATTCCAATAGTCAAGATTTGCAGCATTAGAAGTATAAAGTGCTTTGAATGCTCAAGCGTTAAGAGGTCAATTTGAGAGAGGTTCCTTCAAGTTGAGCCTTGTGCCAAAGTTTGGGCTTCACACACCTGATGTTGAGCCTTCTCAATGCATAAAGAAGCTACAGGTGAAAAAGCAGACAATGGGTACAGTGTGAAATCAAGCCTGCTGCCTGAGTAAAGCAGTTAGAGAAAATAAATAAATAAATAAAGTTCTGAGAAATATATCTCAAAAAGAACAGTGATTGTAATTTCTGGAATTTGGAAGTGGCATTAAAAAGCTTATCTAATAAATTTGTGAGATTTTTAATGCCAGAGAAGTCAAGGCCTAAATTAAAAAAAAAAAGAAAAAAGAAAAAAGTCCTATGACCCATTGAAAACTTAAAACACTTAAGTTCTTAAATCAGTCCCTGGTGGAACAAATAGTTGATGAGCTTGTTTGATAATTGTAAGGTTGGAAGTTTGAGCTTGCACAGAGGTGTGTCAGAAGAAAAGCCTGAAAAATGAGGCATTGAAAACCACATGGACCAGACCCTCATGAGGTCGCCATGAGTCACAATTGACTCAAAGGCAACTAGTTTGTTTGTTGTTTTTTTCCCCCTGGGGATATGATGAGTTCTCAAACATCTCAAACATCTTTAAGAAGTAAACTGAAAAAGTTGCACAGTCCTCCCTAAAAACCCACTGATGTCAAGTCACTTCAAACTCGTGTGAATCTGTGTATTATAAAACTGCTCCATGGATTGTTTTGCCTGTAATCTTCATGGAGCCAGTTTACCAGACATTTCCTCCATGGCACATCTGGGTGTATTAGAATTGCTGATCTTTAGGTTAGCAGTAAGTCACAAACAACTTACACCACCCAGGAACCTACACTGTCTTCAGAAGTCAATGTTTTCCATTATCAGTGTCTAAGATGGCAAGGAAGAATAAGGGAAAGTAAAAAACTACTGAGAAGACAAAGTCAGGATCTATAGAAGTCAATGGATAAAGAAATTTTTCCTAGAGAGCAGAACTGGTGCCTAATCTTGGAGCATTCCTGTGGTATATCTTTCAGCAAATATTCACCATTTTCTCCTTTCCAGGCTAAGAACAGGACTGAGAGTACACATGGGGCAGAACTGAACCCTACCTAAAACCTAGAAAAAGAAATGAGTGTCCTGAAGGGAGAATAAGTAACCCTAATAAGCACTCTTCTGAACAACTGAAATTCTGAGGTTATTTACTCAGAATATACAGTATTATCAGATCAAAAACAGCCATTTCCTTACCCCAAGGTAAGAGGTCCTCCTAGTGCCTACCTTGTGAGATTTTAGAAAGGCACAGACCAGTGACTGCTATGTGTTTCATACTCTTCTTCCTTTCTGAGGAAGAGTGCTTATTAGGGTTACTTTTCCCTCATTCGGCCATTTTATTGTGTGTGTGTGTGTGTGTGTGTGTGTGTGTAAGCAGGGAGAGGAAAGATAACTTGTATTTTTATTTCAAGGTCTGCAGAAGTATATCCATATCTGAAATACAGACTATTGTGAATCATCTGTGATACAGTTCAATGTTATGACTGAATGAACCCTTTGGGTCTTCTCTTTGGGGAGGCAGTGAATGTGTCACATGGAGTGGGAAGGGGAAAACTGCATATTTGGTAACCAGAAAGGCAGACTGGTACACATATGATTCAGGCTGAAGCACCCAGAATTAGGTATGAGATATTTTTTTCTCCTGCTGTGGTAACTAAGGGGTCTGTGTGTTCCAGGAGGTACAGACACAAAATGGCAGGTCCTCTGACAGTTTGGATTCCTGTGGGACCATGTTAAGAAGAAACCTCCATGTTGGCCCCTGCCAGTCTACTGTGGACATATAACAAGATTAATGCCCTGACTGATATACTCTTCTACTTTCATTTTAACGTAATAATCTCTGCAAAGTGTGAATCATCTTGGTGTGGAAAGCATTTTAAATTTTTCTTGTGTATTTATACCATAAGGTTTGACTCTAAGGAGGAGAATGAGCCTATAAGCCTGAAATGGAGAAAGAATCCAATTTGGTCACCTGAAGAATACACACACAAACATCATTCAAAAGAATGGCATAGGGCCCTCATGCCATAAGACTGTGTTTTTTTGTACTCTTATGTATAAAAATATGGAGTATGGTCTTGAATACATAGCTCATTCATGAACTACCACTAGTGCACAGCTAACACGTGAAAACATTATAAAGACATAGCTTAAAGAGTAACTTCCCCCACTCAAAAAAAAAAAAAAAAATAGCATGCAGAGAGTAAGTGATGGTGCATACCTCTGTCCACCAGTCCAGTTTGCAAAAGGTGTGTCCACATTTAACCTTTAAGTTAAATTTAATATTTACCAGCAAAACTCTGATAATAGAAGAATTTGGTACTTCCACTTTTCCTCCTGTGCTAATTCTTGGAGTCAATGGAGTTTGGTTTGTAATGAGACCAGAAATAAGCAGACGTGCTAGTAAATATTAGTACCTACTGGGTGGTGGGAAAAAAATCATTTTTCATTTTTCTACTGCTGCATCTGGGACTGTTTATTAGTTTCGTTTTGATAGATGGAGAGAAGATGAACAAATCACAAGATTTATTTTTCAGGGCATATTTGATAGAATCAGAGACCTTTTACCCTTCTATATACTGCCTGGAAAAGTCAAATCAGAAAAACAGAATATGATTTGGTTTCCTCAAACTTTGTTAAAGAAGCTAGGTTTGATAGATAAAACTATATCAAGCTTTATTTATTTTTTCCTTTTATGAAACACAAGTCTAAGACAAATTCATAGATCAAAGGCTATAAGAAATATAACAGATCCAGTTTTGCTTCATGTAAGATTTTCTGTTATGGTATAGATAATGTATACAGTCTGCAAGAAGAACATAAAATCTTGACAAGCAAACTCAACAAAGCAGCAGATTCAGAAGATTTATCCATCTTCCACAGTTTTCTCACTGGGAATAACTATCCCACTTTTGAAAAAACATTTGATAAAGGAATGTTTTGTAATTGCATCTCAAAATGACCAGAACTCCAAAACTAGAGAATTGGAATTAAAGACTCTAGCAAATGAGCCCTGGTGGTACAATGGTTAAGCACCCATTTGCCAACCAAAAGGTCAACAATTCAGATCCACCAGCCACTCTGCCAGAGAAAGATGTGGCAGTCAGCTTCTGACTGTAATGTGGCTGTAATTATAAAGATTACAGTCTTGGAAACTCTATGAGGCAGTTCTACTCTGTCCTATTAGATCACAATGTGTCAGAATCAACTCTATGACACACACAAGCTTGCTCTTCTCCATGGTGTCAGACCCTATGGTATAAAGTACAAAAACAGTCTAAAATGCTTCCCACACCAAGACAATTCACACTTTCCAGAGATTATTAGCTGTCAAAGTGAAGGAAGAAGTGTATATTAGTAAGGACATTCCTATTATGTGTTGGCAGAAGATTGGGAGGGGCCAGTAGTCTAAAACCAGTTTCTCACAGAGTATAGAACTTGTTAGGAAACAAGGTGGGAAGAAACCTTTTCACTGCCTACTTTTCATACTTAAAGAATTTTAAATTATATAAATATATGATATAAACTAAAAATTTACACAAAAATAGATTTTTAAAACAGAATGAAATAAAAAGCCAACCAGAACTTATTTGATGATGTTCAGCAAGGAACTGGGCATTATCCAGCTCGTGTACAGTATCCTGGACTCTTTAGTTCATTTTGCACTTGCGCTGGTCACCCCAGCTGAGCTTGCTAAATCACCGTCCCAAAATTCTGTTGTCCTCCTTCCACCTGGCTGAGACCTTCTCCGGATGAACAATTCTAGGAATGAAGTTAGGTAAGAGTGTGAGGTCACCATCTGATTATTATTAGTGCTTTCTTTACTACACTATCACTTCTTTCTTATTCCTCTCTTTTCCTGATTCTTCTCTCTTTTCTCTTTTCATCTCTATGTGTTCAAGAGATTCGTTGCCATCAAATCAATTCTGCCTTATAGCAACTCTATAAGACAGAGTAGAACTGTCCCATACAGTTTGCAAGGCAGTAATGGAAAGAACAAATCTAAGTTGGAAGATGTACAGTAAGTTCCCAGGTTATGAATGAGATCTGTTCCTAAGTATATCTTTAAGCCGAATTTGTAGTTAAGTTGGAACAAGTGCATACAATTCTTATTTAGTCTTACTTTAGTACAAGAAAGGAGCTCTGGTGGTACAATAGTTAAGACATTCTGCTGATAATCAAAAACCTTTGGTGGTTCAAACCCTCCAGTTGCTTCAAACCTACCAGGCACTTTCCAAGAGGAAGATAAGGCAATCTGCTTCCATAAAGATTTACAGCTTTGGAAACCCTGTGGGGGCAATTCTACTCTGTCTTATCAGGCTGCTGCTATGAGTCAGAATCAAGTACTTCATGGCAGTACCTTGTGCCAGTGATGGCTAATGAAAAAAAGAGGCTTGAAGCCTTTCTCAATGATTTAAAAGCTGTACTTGAAGTAAGTGGAGGTGATTGTAATGAATATTTGGTGGGAGAAGGGACTGGTTCAATCTTTTCAAATTGAGGGCAAATTTACATAACAAGTACATCATACATGAAAAAGCAAAAGGTCATTAAAAAGAGAAAGAGAAAACAAAAATGGATATCAAAAGAGACTCTGAAAATTGTTCTTGAATGCAGAATAGCTAAAGTGAATGTAAGAAATGAAGTAAAAGAGCAGAACAGAAGATTCGAAAGGGTGGCTCAAGAATACAATGTAAAATATTATAAAGAAATGTGCAAAGTTCTGGAGTTAGAAAACCAAGAGAGAAGAACACATGCTGCATTTCTCAAGCAGAAAGAACTGAAAAGTTGTAATACTGAAAGATTCTATGGGCAAATTAGTGAACAATACAGGAAGCATCAAAAGAAGATGGAAGGAACACACAGACATTGTACCAAAAAGAACTGGTCAATGATGTTCAAACATTTCTGGGGGTACCATATGATTAAGAACAAATGGTATTGAAGGAAAAACCCCAAACTTAACTGAAGGCATTGGTGAAACACAGGATTTCAGGAACTGATGGAATACCATTGAGATATTTGAACAAAGGGACAGAAAGCTGGAAGCACTCACTTTTCTCCGCCAAGAAATTAGGAAGACAGCTACCTGGCCAACTGATAAAAAGTTATCCATATTTGTGCCCATTTGAAACAAAGGTGTCCAACGGAATGTGGAAATTATTGAATAATATCATGAATATCACACACAAGTGAAATTTTGCTGAAAATAATTCAGAAATGGTTGCAGCAGTGCATTGACAGAAAAGTGCCAGAAATTCAAGCCAGATTCAGAAGAGAACGTGGAAAGGGGCTTATCATTGATGATATCAGAGAGATTTTGGCTGAAAGCAGAGAATACCAGAGAGATGTTTGTTATTTTTATTGTTAGTTTCCATAGAGTTGGCTCAGACTCAGCTATCCTATGTACAGTAGAATGAAACCTGCCCAGTTGTGAGCCATCCTCACAATCTTTGCTATACTTAAGTTCATTATTGCAGCCACTGTGTCAGTCCATCTTGGTGAGGGTCTTCCCCTTTTTCTCTGACCTTCTGCTTTGCCAAGTATGGTATCTTTCTCCAGGGAATGGTCCCTTCTGACAACATGACCAAAGTGGGTGAGATGATGTCTGGCCGTTCTCGCTTTCAAGGAGCATACTGGCTGCACTTCTTCCAGGACAGATTTGTTCTTTCTTCTGGCAGTCCATGATGCTTTCAGTATTCTTAGCCAACAGCATAACTCAAAAGCATCAACTTTTCTTTTGTTTTCCTTAGTCATTGTCCAGCTTTCACATGTATATGAGGCGATAAAATGAATACAATGGCTAGAAACAAGAGAGATGTTTACCTGTGTTTTATTGGCTATTCAAAGGCATTCAGTTGTGTAAATCATAACAAAGTATGGATAACATTCCAAAGAAAGGAAATTTCAAAACACTTAATTATGCTTATGTGGAAACTGTACATAGACTAAAAGGCAGTTGTTCAAATAGAGTAAGGGTTCAAGAGTTCATGGTTTTAGATCAGGAAAGTTATGCATGAAGATTGTATTCTTTTACCATACTTATTCAATCTGTATGCTGGGCAAGTAATCTGAGAAACTGGACTATATGAAGAGGAAATAGCTTCAATATTTTAGGAAGAATCATTAATATTATGCAATATACAGATAACACAAACTTCCTTGCTGAAAGCAAGTAAGATTGGAAGCACTTACTGATGAAGTCAAAGACCATAGCCTTCAGTATGGCTTATATTTCAACATAAATAAAACAAAAATCCTCACAACTGGACCAATAAGCAACATCATAATAAGGGAAGAAAAGATTGAAGTTGTCAAGGATTTCTTTTTATTTGAATCCACAATCAATGCTCATGAAAGCATCAGTCAAGATATTAGACAATGTGTTGCATTGAGCAAAGCTGCTACAAAAGACTTCTTTAAAGTGTTTAAAAACAAAGATGTCGAGTGAGTTCCAGTAAGATGGTGGACTAGGGAGAAAGACTGCACAGACCCTCTTCAACAAAGAAAAGGGAAACCAATTAACACAGACAAAGAAGATAATCCTGGACCCCTGAGCCTTGAAGGGAAGGATATAGAAGTAGACTAAATCCCAACTAGCAGAAAAATTTGCATGAAAATACCAAAAAAGGAGACATATGGAGCTGTGGTCTGGCAGCAATCCTGAGCAATCCTGATGGCACAGACAGCTTGCAGAGTGCTGAGTAGTGGTAGGACCTAAGAATTAACGGAAAAATCAGCTCTGCTAGCCAGGAACTGCATGGAGGGCTGCTCTGGTGGCTGGGGAATAAATGGAGAAGGCAAAGAGAAGGGTGGGCTGAGCTGTAGACTTTTGCCTGTCCAGAAGGCACTGCCATTTTGAATGTTTACAAGTGGTTTGACCATTTGGGATATTTAAAGAGACAGCACTCTACCAGATTCCAGGGGCTTAAGAACAGGTTCTGCTTGCCAGCCACCCCAAGGACACTCTGGACCTGCACAACTGAAAAGATGCGACATTCCTCTTGTTACTCTTATACCCCACAACCACTTGGTGAAAGGAGGTGCGACCAGCGCCCACTCCCACCCACCTTCTGGGCCCGCAGGAACTCCATCCCAGTCTGTGTGCTTGGACGGAGACTGGGTGCCCCGCCCTGTCCTCCACCGATTATTTTCCCTTTTTTTATTTTTACTTTTTTTCTTTTTCACTTTCCTTTTTCTGGGGTTTTGATTGCTTGTATTTGTCTGTATATAAACTACTATTATTATTAATACTTTTGTCCTTTTTACAATTATTTTCTATGCATCCCCTCCTAGGTCCTAGTTCTCAGCTTTTTT
>NW_006921799.1:1317299-1318188 GCF_000298275.1 Orycteropus afer afer
AAGCAGGATAAAGTGGTAGAAACAAGGGAGCAGGATACAGACCCAGAACACATCCCTGAGGAAGAAGCAGCATTGGAACACTCTGATAAGGAATTATATTTAAGTATCTTCAAGAGATTGAGAGACAGACGAAAGAAAACACAGAAAAAAACTTAGAAGAATTTTGAAAAAAAAAAAAAATAAGAACAAAATGACAAAATAAATGAAAAATTAGAAATTATTCTAAGTCTACAGATAGAAATCCAGAAGATTAATACTAATTTGTCAGAAATAGATAACACAATGGAAGGGCAAAGGAGTAGAATTGATGTGATGAAGACAAGTACCTGAATATTTCTTTGGAAAAGGATCAATCAGAAATCATAAGAGATCTACATAACAAAATGAAGAAACCATAAGGCTCATGTGTAGTACCATCAAAAGGAAAAAGTAAGTGTCATTGGAATTCCAGAACAGGAAGAGAAAAATAAAGCCACTGAGAAAATTGTCCAAGATTTGTTGGAGGAGAGCTTCCCTGATATAATGAAAGATAAGAGTATATCCATTCAGGAAGTCCAATGAACCCAAATGGGATAGATGCCAAAAGAAAATCATTAAGACACATCATCATCAAACTCACCAAAACCAAAGACAAAGACAGAATACTGAAAGCCACACGAGAGAAATAAAAAGTTACCTACAAAGAACCGCCAGTAAGAATAAGCTCTGATTTCTCAGCAGAAACCATGCAAGTGAGAAGACAATAGGATGGTGTATATAAAACCCTGAAAGAGAAAAAATTTCAACCGAGAATTATGTACGTGGCAAAATTTTCCCTCAAATATGATGGTGAAATTAGGAGATTTCCAGATAAGCAGAAACTAAGGGAATTTGTTAAAACCAGACCAAC
>NW_006921799.1:1320195-1321398 GCF_000298275.1 Orycteropus afer afer
CATGAAGATATAACCATAATAAATATTTATGGACCCAACGAAAGAGCCCCAAAATACATAAATCAGACTTTAAAAGAATTGAAAAGCCAAATAGATGACTTCACACTCATAGTGGGAGACTTTAATACACCACTTTCCTTGAAAGATAGAACAACTGGAAAGAAACTCAACAAATATGCACAAGAGCTAAATAATACAATGCACCAACTTGGCTTTATAGACATCTACAGAGCACTTCACCCAACAGCAGCACAATATACATTCTTCTCCAGTGCACATGGAACATTTTCTAGGATAGACCATATATTAGATAATAAAGCAAGCCTTAATAAATTCAAAAACATTGAAATACTGCAAAACATCTTCTCAGATCATAGTGTTATCAAATTAGAAGTCAACAATAGGAAGATCAACAGAGAAAGAGTAAAAACATGGAAAGTGGATGACACCCTCCTTGAGAAGACTGAGTAAGAGAAGAAATCAAAATTGAAATTCAAAAATATCTTGAATCAAATGAGAATGGAAACAAAACATACCAAAATCTTTGGAACACAGCAAAAGCAATGATCAGAGGCCAATTTATAGCAATCAATGCACACATCAAAAAAGAAGAAAGCACCAAAATCAACACTTTAAACCAACATTTCCAACAATTAGAAAAAGAACAGCAAGAAAAGCCCACAGTCACCGAAAGAAAAGAAATAATCAAGATTCGAGCAGAAATCAATGAAACAGAAAATAGAAGGGCAATAGAAAAAATCAACAAGACCAGAAGTTGGTTTTTTGAAAAGATCAATAAAATTGATAAACCACTGAAACCACTCGCAAATTTAACAAAGGAAAAGAGGGAGAGAATGCAAATAACACGAATAAGAAACAAAATGGGTGACATCACAACAGAACGAGCTAAAATCAAAAGGATAATATCATGAAACTAGGAAGAACTGTACTCCAACAAATTTTAAAATCTGGAAGAAATGGACAGATTTATAGAAACACACTGATGTGGAAAATTTGAACAGCTCCATCAAAAATGAAGAAATTGAACAGGTTATCAAAACACTACCAACTAACAAAAGTCCTGCCCCAGACGGTTTCACTGGAGAATTCTACAAAACATTCAGAGAAGAACTGATACCAATTCTACTCAAACTATTCCAAAACATAGAAAAGGATGGAATCCTCCATAACTCTTTTTATGAA
>NW_006921799.1:1323015-1342791 GCF_000298275.1 Orycteropus afer afer
TTCCAAAGACTTCTCCAAGAGAGTCAAAAGAGAACCTATAGATTGGGAAAAAATATTTGGTAATGACATATCTGACAAGGGACTTATCTGTAGAATTTATAGAAAACTCCAACACCTCAGTGATAAAAAGACAAACAATCCATTAAAAAATGGGCAGAAGACATGAATAGACGCTTCACCAAGGAGGATATTCAAGCAGCCAACAAACATATGAAGAAATGCTCACGATCATTAGCTATTAGAGAGATGCAAATCAAAACAATCTTGCTCCATCTTGCTCCAGCACTAGTAGCAAAGTTCAACAACACAGGAAATAACAAATGCTTGCAAGATTGTGGAGTGACTGGGACTCTCATACACTGCTGGTGGGACTGTAAAATGGTACAACTACTGTGGAAAGCAGTATGGTGATTCCTTCAAAAGTTGGAATTAGAAATATCATTTGACCCAGCCATTCCATTACTAGGTTTATATCCTAAAGAAGTGAGAGCCAGGAGAAGAATAGATATATGCACACCCATGTTCATCGCAGCACTATTTACAATAGCCAAAAGATGGAAACAACATAGGTGTCCATCAACTGAGGAATAGATAACCAAACTATGGTACATACACACAATGAAATACTATACAACGCTAAAGAATAATGTAGAATCTGCAAAACACCACATAACATGGATGAACTTGGAGGACATTATGCTGAGTGAAATAAGTCAATCACAAAAGGACAAATATTGTATTAGTCCGTTATTGTAAAAGTCAAGGAAAGGTTTATCTATAGAAGGAAATTTTCTCTGTTGGTTACCAGGGGTGGGAGGAGAGGGGAGCAACACTGTTAGATAGATAGAGATAAGTATTGATTTGGGTGAAGAGAAGGGCAATGTACCAAATGTTAGTGACCAATATGGTGGCATTGAGGAAGAGAAAGATATAGAGAGGTACATGGGAGGTACAGACATCAATGATATACACTTTTGCACATACAGTTCTGCATTGTCAGTGAAGGCAAACATGGGTATACGGGTGGATAGATAGTTGGACGGGCTGAACTATTAGGTATGTCTATAAAGTTGAGAGTGTATCCAAGAATATGTGTAGGGTTGGCAGACAATGGTCCTACAAGTTTATGTGAATGATCAGAATTCCCAGGTGTATCGTAGAGCTGACAAGGGGCAAGGTTGTGGTCACTGTTTGGTAACAGCACTCTACCCAGAGAGACCAAGTAGTTGAACCTGTGGGCTCGGGTCATAGTCTCAGGGGTCATCAAGCTCAAATGGCATAACATACTATACAAAACATTGTTCCACCTCCTACTTTGGCGAGTAGCGACTGGGATCTTAAAAACTAGCAAGCTGTCATCTAGACTCAACGATGGGCCTCCCCTAATCCAGAACAAAGAAGAACAAGGAACCAAAGATTCATGGAAACAATTAGTCCTTGTGACTGTACACCATGCAATCCTCAGCCTATACGACTATGAGACCAGAAGAACTAGATGGTGCCTGGCTACCACTGTCATCCACTTGGAAGGGGATCTATGTAGGAGATCCTTCACAGAGAGAGGAAGAACAATGTGGAACAAAACTCATAATCATTTGAAAAAAAAAAAGGGGAAGCAGACCAGGTTTGCTGGTCGGATATAGCCTGGTGGAACCACTGAGAGTATGGCCCCTAGCTGCCTTTCAGGTCTGGAATTGAACCCACACCTGTGGTTTCCAGCCAAACAAAAGACAGGCATATGAGTTGAACATTTACCTCAGGTAGATACATACCTTGGAGAGAACCATCATGAGAGAAAGAAGGGCTTATGCACAAGATGACAGCTCAGGAGGCAGGAGTACATGGAGAGATGGACAAAGGGAAGTGGTAACTATTGGGAGGAAGTGGTGGGGAGCTGCTGTATTGTGGTAAATTGTGGTCAATGTCAGGAGACAAAGTGTATGTGAACTGCTGTATGGAAAGTGAATTTGCTCTGTAAATTTTCACCCATCTCACAATTAAAAAAAAAAAAAAAGATGTCACCTTGTCACCTTGAGGACAAAGGTGTGCCTGACTCAAGCCATGGCCTTTTCATTCACCTCATTTGCATTGGAAAGCTGGACAATGAATAAGAGAAACCAAAGAAGAATGGATACCTTTGAATTATGGTGTTGACAAAGAACATTGCGTATATCATGGGCTGCCAGAATGTTCCTTAGAAGTGAGAATGGAAAGATTTTGTCACAAGTACTTTGAACATTTTATCAGGAGGGTCTGGTCCCTGGAGAAGGACATTATGCTTTGCAAAGTAGAGGGTAATTGAAAAAGAGGAAAACCCTCAATAAGATGGATTACACAATGGCTGCAACAATGGGCTGAAACAGCGATGATTATGAGGATGGCACAGGAGTGGGCAATGTTTCATTCTTCTCTACATAGGGTCACTATGAGTCTGGACTGACTCAAAGGCACTTAACAACAATAACCTTTATGGAAGTAGATTACCATATCTTTCTCCTGCAGAGCAATTAGTGTGTTCCAACTGTCAGCCTTTCAGTTAGCAACTGAATGCTTAACCAATGCACCAACAGGGCTCCTCATGTGTTCTGTAACAATTACAGTTATAGAATGGTAACTAATGATTACTCACACACCTTCTAAATGGTTTGCATTAAATACGGTAAAACCAGCGTAAGCCTGTGTAAGGCTCCTGTCAGAGCCTGTTAGAGAAGGGAAACTAGAATTATTTCCACTAAAATGAGTGATAAAAATGTCAAAGGTAGAAAACTTGCAATATCAGGGAAAAAATGGCACAAGTTTCATTGTAATTTAAAACCAGTAAAAATCAGTTGCCGTGTGGTCAATTCTGACTCACGCCAACCCTATGTGTATTAGAGTAGAACTGTGTGCCATGGAGTTTTCAATGATTGATTCTTCATATGTTGATCACCAGGTCTTTCTTTCAAGGTACTTCCACCTGGACTAGAATTTCCAATCTTTTGGTTAGCAGCTGGGCCTATAATCAATCCTAGGGGGAATAAAGAGCTACTATTATAACAATCACTGTTTCTGAGATGAAGACATTAAGTGCGGAGAATTTAAGTAACTTGGCCAAGATCACACAATTAGTAAATGGCAAAAGTAGGACTTGAAACCAGGCTGTCTGTTCCCAGAGTATTTGTGGTTAACTATTTTGCTACGCTGTCTCTTCCAAGTTCACCTCACCAACTGATCCTTTCGTTCACAAAAATATACTCTATGGATAAGCTTCTCTAGGGAAAAATAACTAAATATCTTTTATTAATGTTTTGTTCCATTGGCCTAAAAAAACTCTTCCAGAGTCATTTATATTCCTATTTCAAGCTTCAAAAAGAAAGGTGGGGGTGGTGCATATGAAAGGGAAACTCTAGCGCAAGGGAAAGACAGACATAAAGGCGACTGGGAAGAGTTTGGAGAACTTCTCTTTTATTGCTTGTCTGTGCCTGAACCATTGGAGAAAAGCTTAGAAAGGTAGGTTTCAAATCCATAGAGAAAACTAACAACTCAAACTGCTAAATGTTGAGCTGCTTTAAGGGAAAGTAAGTTGCCTTTCACAGAGCAATGTGAGCAGAAGCACACTAAATTGGTAGAGATTTTGTCAGAGGAGCTTATAGCATAAAAATTGGGGAAAATGTCCCTGGAACTGATTCTACTTTGAAATTTAAAACATAATTCTATAATTCTTCTGATAGCTTTTATCTCTTTTAGAATACGTTCAATCCTTATTCTCATTATTATAGATGGTTTTGATCTAGTCTGAGACTAACATGTTTCTGCTAATTTGAGCAATTAATTATTTACAGGAATCTCCAATATTAGCCCAATCTTTTGTAATTCTCAAAATATTTTGATATTATTCAAAGGCTAACCATGCTCGACACATTTGACATATTATAACTCAATCCAATTAACTTTGTGTTTCAAAGAGACACTACTTCACTATTCTAAAATAGCATTTATTAGCTTAAAAGAATCAATATCTCCTCTTTCTATGGCTGCCAAATACTTTACTTGTGCAAAATTAAATTTTAATCACATATGCTGTTCGTAATTAGATGAAACTGGAAGTGAAACATTAGCTGATAGCTTCTAAAGTATTATTTTAAGCTGTGTTGTTTAAAACATGTGTTAACTATAATTATGAAATTACCCTATAAATTTCCAATTGTTTTTCAAATGAATGAAGACTTTAAAATATCATCAGCATCTGCAACTACCTATGAAAATTGTATACAAGAGTTGAATAAAAGCATCAAAAAGGGAAACAAATTTTTGCCTTTTCCCAAAGAAGAAAATGCATTCTAATAGTGGATTACATTTTGAGGATTTTTGCCTACAGATATTTTCATCATAAATATGTTTTATTTTGTTGTTATTGTTGATTGTCAATACCTAATATTTGTGTGAGTCATACAATCAAAATTAGAAGCTTCTCCATGGCATAAATTGTTATGTGCTGGACTATTAACTGAAAGATTCTCGGTTCAAGCCTTCCAGATGCACTCTGGAATTGAGCCCTGCTTTTCAAAAGGGATGTAAATCATGGACTACTAGCAAAAAAAAAAAAAAAATTGTCATGGGTTACTGACAATTAAAACCCATCAATTACTCCATGGGAGAAATATGTAGCAGTCTGCTTTTATAAAGATTTGCAGCTTGGAAAACACTTGGGAGTGTGGTTCTGTTCTGCAAACATGGGTTCTCCACGAGTTGGAATCAACTGGATGGTAACTTACAACAACAAAATCAAAATTACTTCCATCACAACCCAAGAAATACTGCCATGTAAATTAATATTGATTAGCCAGAATATATTATAGAATGGATGGATTATGATATTGTTATTTATTTCACGGAAGAATTTAGTGCAATTTTCTTTTAAAGACCAAAGTCCCTTGCTTCCCCTAAGGTAAGATTCCAGTTACTTTTTACTTACATTCAACTTTCCCAAGGCATTCTACCATATACAATGCAGTCTACTGGTAGCTTTGATGCTTAAAATTTTAAAAATACCTGTGATAGTTGTGTGTCAACTTGGCTAAGCCTGGTTTTGAGTGGCTGGACAGCTGAATGTAGTATTCCCCATGATAAGATTGGTAACCATGTAGTCATGGTTGAATCTACTGGAGTAGCTGAGTAGATGCCTGAGGGATTTGGTCTGCTTCTAGTATGTAAGAAGCTGTGAGTAAGGTCTCTGAAGGTTTTTGGCATGCTTGGACCCTGCGTGTAGCCGAGTCTTCATTCAGCATCCTGCCATATCCTTGGATCTTGGGACTTTTTGTGGACTTGAACTAGTGGCCTGCTGTGTTGTCCCACATCTTGGAACTGTGCCCTTTTCCTTGTCAACTGTGGGTTTTCTAGCATCAGCAGCCAGAAGCTGCCTGAATTAAGAAAAGCCTCCAGCCGCAGTAGGACAGTAACAGGAGGCAGAACTAAAGCCCAAGGTCAAGGGTCTTTCACCCAGCCACTAAAGCTGGCACTTTGAACTTGGACTGCTAGCCTCCTAAACTCTAAGAAAATAAGACCCTGTTTTTTAAAGCCATCCCATTTGTGCTATTTTCTGTTAGAGCAGCACAAAGTAACAATACCTAACAAAGTCTCTTTACTATTTTCATTTGCATACTGAATCTTTTTTTTTATTTTATCATAACTGATCCTTTACTTATAGTTGCATCTTAATTTCAAGCTTTCTACCAAATCTGAAATCAACTATATTTCTAGTACCCATTTATAACTTAATTCATGTTTATTTTAATCAACACTCTGGGGAATGACATCACCTTTATGGAAAGCAGCATATCCATGGAAGCCTAGACTGTCTTTAAATATCTTTTGGAGGGAATGAAAGATTGGTTGTTGTTGTTAGTTGTTTTTGAGCTCCTACTCATAGTGAACCCCTGTCCCACAGAACAAAACACTGTCAAATCCTCTGCCATCTTCATGATCACTAATATGCTCAAATTCATTGTCTTGGCCACTGTGTACTTTGAGTACCTTCCAATCTGGTGGGGATGGGAGGCTCATCTTCCAGAACTATATTTGACAGTATTCTTTGGTGATCCATATGGTCTTCACTGGTTAATTTTCAGAAGTAGGTCACCAGGCCTTCCATTCTTCCTAGTCTACTTTAGTTTGGAAGCACCACTGAAACCACCATCGGTGACCCTGCTGATATTTGAAATAACTATGGCATAGTTTTTAACATCATAGGAATGTGCATGCCACCATAATATGATAAACTGATAACCAGATACACTAATAGGAATGACATAAATATAATTTGTTGTTGTTAGGTGTCTTTGAATTGGCTCTGACTCATAGCGAACCTATGTACAACAGAATGAAACACTGCCCAACCTTATACCATCCTCACAATCCTTGCTATGCTTGAGCCCATTTTTGCAGCCACTGTCAGTCTACCTCATTGACAGTCTTCCCCTTCTTTGCTGACCTTCCACTTTACCAAGCATGATATTCTTCTTCAGGGAATGGTCCCTTCTGACAACATAACCATATTATGTGAGAATGGAGCCTGGCCATTCTCGCTTCCAAGGAGCATTCCAGCTGCACTTCCTCCAGTAGAGATTTATTCGTTCTTCTGGCAGTCTGTGGTATTTTCAGTATTCTTCTCCAACACTACAATTTGAATACCTCAGCTCTTCTTCAGTCTTCCTTATTCATTGTCCAGCTTTCACATGAATGTGAGGTGATTGAAAATACCCATGTTTTGGGTAAGGCACACCTTAGTCTTCAAAGTGGCATCTTTGCTTCTTGACTCTTTAAAGAGGTCTTTTGCAGAAGATTTTCCTATTGCAATATGATGTCTGACTTCCTGACTGCTGTTTCCCTGGGTGTTGACTGTGGATCCAAGTAAAATGAAATCTCTGATAACTTCTATCTTTTCTTAGTTTATCATGATGTTGCTTACTGGTCCGTTTGTGAGAATCTTTGTTTCTTCTATGTTGAGGTGTAATTATCCATACAGTAAGTAATTTCATGAGTAAGTACTTCAAGTCATGTTCACTTTCAGCAAGCAAGGTTGTGTCATCTGCATAGCACAGGCTATTACTTGTTCTTCCTCCAATCCTGATGCCACGTTCCTCTTCATATAGTTCAGCTTCTCAGATTATTTTCTCAGCATACAGATTGAATAAGTATGGTGAAAGAATCCAACCCTGACACACACTCTTCCTGATTTTAAACTATGTAGTATCCCCCGTGTTCTGTTCCAACAAGTTCCTGGTCTATGTATAGGGTGCTCATGAGTAAAATTAAGTATTCTGGAATTCACATTCTTTGCAATGTCATCCATAATTTGTTGTGATCCACACAGTCAAATGCCTTTGCATAGTCAGTAAAACACAAGTAAACATCTTTCTGGTACTCTTTGTTTTCAGCTAAGATCCATCCAATGTCAGCAATGATATCTCTCATGCCATGTCCTTTTCTGAATCCATCTTGCATATGTCCATATGCTGCTGCCACCATTTTTTAATTATCTTCAGTAATATTTTACCTGTGTGTGAAATTAATGATGATATTGTTCCATAATCCCCACATTCTGTTAGATCAACTTTTTTGGCTTGGGCACAAATATGGGTCTCTTCCAGTCAATTGGCCAGGTAGTTCTCTTCCAAATTGCTTGGCATAAATGAATAAGTTTCTTCAACATTGCATCCACTTGTTGAAACATCTCAAAGGGTATTCTTTTAATTCCCGGAGACTTGAATTTTGCCAATTCTTTCAGTGCAGGCTTGATTTTTTCCTTCAGCACCATTGGGTCTTAATCATATTCTCCTTCTTGAAATAGATGGTCATTGACCAATTATTTTTGATACAGTGACTCTGTACATTCCTTCCATCTTCTTTTGATGCATTCAGTATTTTTCCCATAGAATCCTTCAAAATTTCAACTCAAGGGTTGAATTTTTCTTCAGTTCTTTCAGCTTGAGAAATGGCAAGCATGTTCTTCCCTTTTGGAATTCTAACTCCAGGTCTTTGCACATTCATTATTCTTTGCTTTGTCTTCTAAAGTTGTCCTTTGAAATCTTCTGTTCAGTTTTTTTTTTTTTTAGCCTATCTTCCATTCACTTTACTACTCTATGCTCAAGAGCAAGTTTCATAGTCTCTTCTGACATCCATTTTGCTCTTTTTCCCCTTTCTTGTATTTTTAAAGACTTTTTGCTTTCTTCATGTATGATGTTTTTGATGTCATCTCAAAGCTTGTCTTGTCTTCAGTCACTGATGTTCAGTGGGTCAAATCTATTCTTCAGATGGTTGCTAAATTCAGGTGAGATATAGTAAAATGCCACAGTCCCAAATTTATCAAGCAACACGGCAGGTCACTAGTTAAAAAATTCCAAGATTGGCAGATAACATGGCAGACCACTGATGGCCAAATGCAATATCTAGATGTGCCAAGAAGCTAGAGATCTTCTTCAAAGATTCTTCTTATATGCTCGAAGCATACCACATCCCTAAGGTAGCTAGCTACTCAGCTACTCACAGTAGATTCCACCGGGAAGTTGACTACAAGTCTCATCCTGGAGAATAACTACATTCAGCTGTCCAGCCACACAAAACCAGGACAAGCCAAGTTGACACACAACCTTAACTACCAAATATCCTGTCACTGACCAAATTTACTTCAGGATAGATCTTGAGATGTTCTTTTTGGTGATGTATGCAACACCATTACTCTTCAATTTGCAATTCCCAGCATAGTAGATCATATGATTGTCTAATTCAAAATCGCCAATACAAGTCCATTTCTGCTCACTAACACCTTGAATGTCAATCTTTATCCATTCAATTTTATTTTTGACAACTTCCAATTATCCTAGATGCATACATTGTACATTCCATGTTCTGATTATTAATGAATGTTTGAAGATGTTTCTTCACATTTTGTTTCTTGCCCCATCAGCAAATAAAGGTCCTGAAAGCTTTACTCCATCCACCTCATTAAGGTTGACATTCCTTTGGGGAGGCAGCTCTTCCTCAGTTGTGTTTTGAGGACCTCCCAACCTGAGAGATTCATCTTCTGGCACTATATCAGACAATGTTTCATGGGTATTCATAATGTTTTCTAGTAATGCATCAGACAGTGTTTCAGTGCTATTCATAATGTTTTCAGTGGCAAGTTTTTTCCAGAAGTGGATGGCTCCATCCTTCTTCCCAGTCTGTCTTAGTCTAGAAGCTCTGCTGAAATCTGTCCACCATGGGTGACTGTGCTCATATTTGAAATACCAATAGTATAGCCACCAGCCTCACAGCAACACAGAAACCACCACAGTACAACAAACTTGACAGATGATAAACTAGAATACTAAAAAGAGATTTATGACAGAGATGTTACCAAAAAAGAATTTTTAAAATAAAATATATTACAAGAATTCTTAAGAAAACTAAAATTTAACTACTTGCTTTGCATTCATGTATTGCAATATTTTACATTTCAATATACAATATACATCTCTATTTGTCTCAATGAATTTTTTTAGGTAAAATGAGGCAGATTAACTTTGTGAAACTGTTCGAAAGCATATGTTTCAATTAAATACTATGCAAAGTAGGTTTTTACAGCTGTGGACTAAGTACAAGGGCCATTAAGTATTTTATATTTCCTTTGCTTATTACCCTATAGTTCATTTTCCTGGTTGTATGTTAAAGATCCCTGGTGGCACAGTGGTTAAGTACTCAACTGTTAACAAAAGGTTGGAGGTTTGAACCCATCAGCCACTTAGCAAGAGACCTGGGAATCTGCTACTATAAATATTACAGCCTAGGAAACTCAATGGCGCAGTTCTATTCTGTCATATAGAGTCACTATGAATTGGAATGGATTCCATGGCACACAACAACAAAAACACATGAAAATTACTGAATACTAACTAAGTAAAATATTTACTTTCCCATCAGGTGATAATTTAATTCCTTGGCACTCTTTTGTCTATGTATACTCTAAATATGCTTTGACAAAGACTATTTGTTATTTATTTTGTTTGAGAATTTATAACCTTGCCCTAAAAGGAAAATACTTTATTTATAAATAAATATTTAGTTCCCCTCCTTTTTCCATACTGTCTGTAGGAAAAAAGCTTACATCATAAGTATACCAAAAAAAGAGTAGCTGTTAGAAGAAATTGATTCTAAGCCAAGCTTTCAGTCCATCTATCCTCTGAGCATGAACTCTGAGCAATAACATCTACTGTAGTAAATTTGAGGAGCTCTGGTGACATTGTGGTTAAGAAATTCAGCTGCTAACAAAAAGGCCTGTGGTTTGAATCCCATAGCCACTCTGAAAGAGAAAGATGTGGCAGTCAGTTCTTGTTAAGATTTACAGCCTTGGAAACCCTATTGGAGCCGTTCTACTCCTTCCCATAGTGTTAACTGTGAGTTGGAATCTACTCAATGGCAGTGTATTTGGGGTTTGGGTTAGTAAATTTTGCTTTTATTTGTTTTAAGAATTGAGTTTCGTTGTGAATATTTTAAGTCCTATACACTATGCAATTCACAATACCATTTTAATCCTTGAAGAAAAAGAGACTATAAAGAAATGAAATGGAGTCCGAGTCTTTTGGTTCACAGACACCTGAATGATACCTGTTAATTTAGTCTTTAAAGAAAGATTTTCAGAAGTTTTTGAGCCCACTTTTATTCTAATTGTATCTCAAATTGTGTTTTCGACTTGAGACTCATTTCAAATAGCATCGTGATCTGAGAATCCACCCACAATTTCACCTCTAGCAAATCTTGCCTTTAGCATAAGTTAAGCGTATCTACGTGCTCTAACAGTAAACTCTTCTCTTTGTTTCTCAGTTTGCACTTTTAAAAATTTCTATTCCTACTTTACAAGAGCTCTGGTGGCATAGTGCCTAAGGCATTTGACTGCTAACCAGAGGCTGGCAGTTCAAATCCACGAGCCACTCCTCGGACGGAAGACTGGGCGATCTACTTCCGTAGTGATACCACCTCGGAAACCCAAGAAGGGGTCACTATGAGTCAGATTCATCTCAACAACACTGAGTTTGGTTTGGTTTTTATTCCCTTCATAGGTGCTCTGATTTTTCATTTTACGACTTCTATAACATTTAATAAGGAGCTCTGGTGGCACAGTGCCTAAGGTATATTGCTGCTAACCAGAAGGTTGGCAGGTCAAACCCACTAGCAGCTCTGGGTAAGAAGATGAGGCAATCTACTTCCACAAAGATTTACTGCCTTGGAAACCCAATGGCCGAAGTTTTGAGTCAGAATCCACTTGATTGCAGTTTTTTTTTTTTTTTTTTTAATAATATTTAACAGTTTGATACTTTATTTATTTATCTAATAAATGTTTCTTGAGAACATGCTTTGTGCCCAGCAGGGGGCAGAATGTAGTCATGAGAATGGATGATTAAAGTAGGGGACAGAAGTTGAGGGTCATTTATGCTCAAGAAGCTCAAAAAGGTGAATTTATGTAACTCAGGACTGGCCTATAGCAGTACCACTCAAAATGCAGTCAACGAACTTGACCCCAACAAGGGTAGATACAGAATTTGAAAATAAGCTTTTAGGAATTTTATGCCACTTTGATATGGTTTGATATCTAAGTATATGATTGATTAACTTATTTTGTTGAATAAGGCATACGTGAATTTGATGTGGTTGACTTGTGTGGTGAGTTGCATGTGACATAAGAGGTGTACTAGTCATGTGTGGGAGCTCTGGTGGCATAGTGCCTAACGCATTTGACTGCTAACCAGAAAGGTGACAGTTCAAAACCACCAGCCACTTCTTGGAAGGAAGATTGGGCAATCTACTTCCATAGAGATAAACCAAAAAAAAAAAAAAAAACTCACTCCTGTGGAGTCGGAACGGACTCATAGTATGACTCTTCTTTGAGTTTCCAAGGCACTATCACTACAGAAGTAGATTGCCCAACCTTCCTTCCGAGGAGTGGCTGGTGGGTTTGAACCACCAGCCTTCTAGTTAGCAGTCACATGCCTTAGGCACTACAACCAAGGAGGGATCACTATGAGTTGAATGTGCTCCACAGCAGTGAGTTTTGTTTGATTTGATTTTAATCATGTGTGGTAAGATTTCACATAAATCCTCAATGGCTCTTCAGCATAGGTAATTTGAGAAACACTGGTCTACAAGAAATACACAATCTTTATTTATTCATTTTTCTGGGATTTTTTTATTATTATTATTATTTGGGTGAAAGTTTACAGAGCAAATTGTTTTTCCATTAAACAATTCATACACATTTTGTTTTGTGACTTTAATTGCTCTCAATGCATCTTGATTGCATGTTTGATTAATTTCAGACTGCATAAGCAGAATATTTCATAAAATGAAAAAGCCAAACCCCATGTCCTTGAGTTGACTCTGACTCATAGTGAGTCCCATTTGGTTTCCAAGGCAGTAAATCTTCCTTCCATGGAGAGAATGGTGGATTTGAACCACCAACCTACTGGTTAGCAGTCAAATGCCTTAGGCACTTCACCACCAGAGCCCCTTAGAATACTTCCTAGTATTGTGTTATTATCATTTTTATTGCAGTAACTTCTGTTGTGACATTGATCATTTTATGTCTCACTGATTTTATCTACTTTTCCCTTGTTAATTAAATTTGCCAGTAATTTGTCAATTTTATTAATCTTTTCAAAGAACCAGCTTCTAGTCCTGTTGATTCTTTCTATTGTTTTTCTGTATTCTGTTTCATTTATTTCTGCTTGAATCTTTATTATTTCCTTTCTACTGGTGACTGTGATTCTGTAGCCTTTTTTTTCCCCCTGCTCTTTTTCTAATTGTTGCCGTTGTTGGACAAAAGTTTTGGTTTGGGTTCTTTCTTCTTTTTTTCATCTGTCTATTTATTGATTTAAATTGCCCTCTGAGCACTGCTTTTGCTGCATCCCAAAGGTTCTTAGTATGTTGTGCTTTCCTTCTCATTTGATTCAAGACATTTTATTTTATTTCTTCTATTACCCAGTAATTTTTAAGCAGGATATTATTCAGGTTGTATATGATTTTTCTTTCCTTAACCTTGTTGTTGATTTCTTATTTTATGACATTGTGATCTGAGAAGATGCTTTCCAATGTTTCTATGTTTTTAAATGTATTGAGGTCTGTTTTGTCATATGGCCTATTCGGAAAATGTTCTCTGTGCAACAGAAAAGAATGTGTATCATGCTGTTGTTGCTGGAGTGTTCTGTATACATCTATGAGATCTAGTTGGTTGATTGTATTGTTTAGATCTTTTGTATCTTTGTTGAGTTTCTTTCTAGTTCTGTCCATCAAAAGTGGTGTATTAAAGTCTCCTACTATTATTTGTAGAGTTGTCTATTTCTCTTTTCAGTACTCTTAAATTTTGACTCCTGTATTTTAAGATTCTTTCTTTGGGTGTGTAGATATTTATTATGGTTATGTTCTCTTGCTGCATTGACACTTTAGTCATCATGTAATGTACTCTTTTGCATCTTTTACTTTTTTTTTTTTTAAGACTTTTGCTTTAAAGTCTATTTTATCAGAAATTAATATTGCTACTCCTGTTTTTGTTTGTTTGTTTGTTTTGTTTCTGGTTTTACTATTTGCTAAATATACGTTTTTCATTCTTTGCATTTTAGCTTATTTTTGTCTCTGTGTGTAAGGTATATCTCTTTTAGAAAGCATATTGATGGATCATGTTTTCTTATCCATTCTGCTACTATGTGTCTCTTGATTGGTGCATTTAATCCATTTATATTCAGTGTAATTATCTACAGATATAAATTTACTGCTGTCATTTTGCTGTGTTTGTGTGTGTATGTGTGTGGTGTTGATGATTGCTTTTTTCAATATGTTTTTCTGTGCTTAGCTCATTTTTTTCATGGATTTTCTTATTGTTTCCCTCATTATTATAGTTTTAGTGTTCACTGAGACTTTATGATTTCTTTTTTTTTTTTTTTTTTGAGAAAATTTATTAATTTTCTTTCAGGTTACCCTGTCTTTTATTATTATCTTCCTAAGATTAAAACAGTTTATTTCATCTTGATATTGTCTTGACCTCCTCTCCATTTGGAAGTTCTGTAACTACATCATTTATTTTCTTTTTTTCCTTTGTATTTATCACTGTTCACAAATTGATATATCTGGTGTCTTATTTTCAGTCTTGTAGATTTATTTTATTTTTGATACATCTATATCTGGGTTGATTTCTAGATGGTGTTGCTGTGTGTCTTAATTTGCAATTGTTGTCTGCTGTTGTTGGTTCTCTGTCTGAAGGATTGACTATACTATTTCTTATAAGGTTGGTCTAGATTTTACACATTCCCTTAATTTTTGCTTATCTGGGAATGTCCTAATTTCATCATTGTAGTTGAGATAATTTTGCTGGATATATAATTCTTTGTTGTCAATTTTTTCCTTACAGAGTTTATATGTGTCATCACATTGTCTTCTTGCCTGCATGGTTTCTGCCAAGAAATCAGAGCTGAATCTTGTTCATTCTCCTTTGTAGGTAAATTTCCATTTTTCCTGAGCTGCTTCCAGAATTCTTTCTTTGTCTTTGGTTTTGAAAAATTTGATTATGATATTTCTTGATTTTCCTTTTGGAGTCTGTCCTATTTGGGGTTCACTGAGCTTCTTGAGTGTGTATCTTCTTGTCCTTCATGATATTAAGAGATTTGTCTAAAATCTTGCAAATCTGTCTTCTATTGATTCAATTCTATTCCTTTGTCCTTCTAATGCATTATCTGTTTCTGAAATTTTAGCATTAATCTTCTGGATTGCTACATGTTGCTATTGTACAGTTTCCAATTTTCCATTTATTTTGTCAATTTGTTCTTGCATTTAAAATTTTTTTTCCAGAGTTTTGTTTGTGTTTGCCTTGATTTTTTCTGTGGTTTTCTCTCAATCTATTAAAGATACCTACATACAATTTTTTGAATTCCTTATCAAGTAGTTTGAATAGCATTTCTTTCTCTGGAAGATTTTCTGGTTCTGTGTTTTGGTCATTTGTTTGAGCCATCTTTTCCTGGTTTTTTTTTTTTTTTTTTGCATGTGATTTGAAGTTGTCTGTGTCTCCAAGATGTTACAGTGTTTACTGCATTAATTTGTTTATTGTTTGTTGGTTTACTTCACCCTGGTGTTCTGTTTTGCTTTGTTTTAATATATCTGGGCAGCAGGGTGGGCTTGTTACTCTGGTCATGACTTTGGCAGCAGTGAGATGATCACCATCTATCTCTGGGGTATTTTGGTAGCAGGTGGGAGTGTTGGTGTGAGTCTCTGAACATTGATCTTGCAGATAGCTGAGGGCAGCCTGGGCAGGTTTGGTTACTGTCTGTCATCAGTCCAGTGGTACTGGAATGGGAGGTGGTTTTAGCCCTGTATGTGGGGCAACAGATGTGGTGGATATTGCTAGGAAGAGTCACTGGCTCCCAACTGCTCGGGAAAGACAGAACAAGAAAATGAAAAAAAAAAAAAATCAAGATGTGAAGAATGGAAAGTAATGAAGGGGTTGGGAATAGGAGAGACTGGAGAAGGAAGAAAAAAAAAGAAAAAGAAGAAAAGCAAACAAATAAATAATTACAAGTAATGTACCACAGAACTGATGTGAGTGCTAGCTGCCAAACACAGCTACAGCAGAAATGTGGCACTCACTCTGTAGGAGTGCACATTGCCAAATATGGAAGGTAAGGGGTGGTGCTACTGAAAGCAGAGGTGGTGGGGGTAAGACACACACCCAGCTGGATTTTTAAAAAAAAGAAGGAAAAAAGAGGGAGGAAGAATTATAAAGAACAAGGAAGGAAGAGGGAAGAACTGAGAAGAAAGAAAAAAGAGAAAATGAACAAAGAGTAAGAAAAAAAAAACTAGCACAATTGTTAGCCACCACATACAGCTGCAGCAGGAACATGGAACTCACTCCAAGGGAGTATGTGCTGCCATTCATGGAAGGTTGGGAAAAGGCACTGTGGACCATGTGGGGTGGGGTGGGGCAGGGCAGACACCTAGTTATTGTGATTAAGAAAAGAAAAGAAAAGAAAAAAATCCTCCCAGTAACCAGAGATGTGTGTATCCCACATTCACCTATGTGGAATGGAGGCTGGTCAAACTATGCCTTCTGCCATTATCAATGCTGTGCTGTTTTTCTTGTTCTTTTTCTCTATTTTTTTCCATTATCTTTCTACTTCCCTTTTCCTTTCTTTTTCTTTTATTATTTTCCTTCCTCTTCCTTTGTCCTTTTTCCTTTTCATTTTTTCTGGATTCCAAAAAGTGGATATCCCTCCTCCCACTGCCTATGTGGTTAACAGCACCCACCTTCATCCTTCCCTAGCTGCAGAGGTGCATTCTCATTCAGTGAGTATTGAGTACCCGAGCAGCAATGTTTGGTGGCTGACACTTTTGCCAGTACTGTGATGGTTTTTTTTAATTTTCTCCTTAGTTCTTCCTTCTCCCCTTTGTTTTCCTCTTCTTCTTCTTTTTTTTTTTTTTTTTTGTTCTCTGGTCACTCAGTCGCAGATATGGTTGCAGGTGTAGTTCTAGGCAAGTGGAGCTGGTTACTTGGTTCCTGCTCCAATCAGAACACTGCTTGCAATAATTCGAAAAGGCTGTGCTATGCTGGTTAGCTGTTTACCACTCCTTGTTCACTGCTTTTTTTCAGTCTTTTCCTCACATCACTATTTGATCTACTTCTTTATCATTTTCCTTGAAGCTCTGTTTTCCAGAATTGCCATGCATAGCTGTCTGGTTTCTTATTTGATTTATTCATTTCTTGAGTCTTTGTTGTAGAAGGTCTGGATATTACGTTTGTTTAGTCAGCCATATTGGATCCTCTTGTGTTTGGATTTCTTCCTATAGAAGACATTTCTTCCCATACAAGACATTTCTTCCCAAAGATGACCAGAGCAGAAGAAAACTGAATATAACTGAAGGACTGTGAAACTCCTACTCTCACTTTTCCAGCACCAGATGGAGTGTTCCTGACTTCTGGTGGAGTTCTGGTCCACAACATGAAGAACACAAAATCTCTTTTATTCTCAATCAATCCGTACTCCCTAATGACTCTAACAACTGATCTAATCTTTACAGACATGGAGAAACTAAGTAGACTATATAGCAGACAAGATACTAACCATTGTTGCTATTTTACCAACAATTAATTTCAGGTGAGTTGATATAGCCTGCTAGATCCCTTACAATCACAGCTTCTTAGCCAAGATGACTAAATAATAACCAAGACTGCAAATTTGGAAACCAGTGTATTTTAGACATAATTTAGGTCTATACATATGTTTATTTTAATATTTATTCATTAGAAAATCCTTAACAAGGATGTATTTTCTTTTATACTTGGTTTGAAATCAAAGGTTTTGGGTAATGATGGTTATTAGATCATTTTTGATTCAAACAATGAGAGGAATCAACTATTCATGGTGGGATATTTATCAGTTTGTTTCTGAGGTACTGGAATTCAATTCTCTTTGGCCTTACTAAGGTAAAGATTCAAAATGTTATCACTCAGTTCTCATGTTGTTTAATGATCTTAGATACAAGAATATGTATTTATAAAAAGTATATGTTATTCAATATGTTTTCCATGAAAAATATGACATTAAACAGAAGGTATGCTTTTTTAATTCAGTCAATAAAACAGGGAAGTTTTGAAAAGCTTTGGAGGAAAAATAGAAAAGATGTGGTCCACATTCCACAAAAACTCAATGGTCTCATATGGAAGACAGATGCATGTAAATAATAACAACCCAACGTGATGTATGTCTTACCTCTAAGTGGTCCTTTCATGTAGAATTTTTTGCCTATGTTACTTCCTCTGGGAAATCTTTATTCTTTTTTTCACAGCAACACTCCCTTTCTTCTTTTCTGTTGATGAGTTCATTTCAGTAAATTCCTGTGGCTCCACATCTAGAGTCTCTTGAACTGCAGCAGTGTCAACATTGAACTCTATGTTCAAGTCCAATTCCAGTTCCAAACTTATCATTTTTCATTTCTTTGCTTCACTTTCATCTGTGTTGGCCAATTCTATCTTTCAATTATTTATTTTGATAAAATGTTACAAAAGTTTATCACTAGGTAAAAGGTAGCAGCTCAACTATATGTTTGCTGTCTGTGAAGAACTGAATAACAGATGTGCAGTCACAAATCACTAACAGATTTTGAAAGAAGTGACACAATAGGTCATTGATCATTATGCACATATGTTATTAAATTAGTGATGTTGTTGTTGTTATGTGCCGTCGAGTCAGCCCCGACTCATAGCGACCCCTCCTTGGGTTTCCGAGGCAGTATCACTACGGAAGTAGGATTGCCCAACCTTCCTTCCGAGGAGTGGCTGGTGGGTTTGAATCGCCAGCCTTCTGGTTAGCAGTCAAGTGTTTTAGCCACTATGCTACCAGAGCTCCTAAATTAGTGATATGTGTACTGAAAAGCTACCAGCAAATTTTCTACTTTATGCAATTACTCCTAGTTAGTAGATGAAGTTTGAAGCCTGTTGTTGGGAGACTAGTATTATTCAAATAAGTCATGGTAATTAAAAATCATGTATTTTTACTTTGAAAATCAAGGACTGCTTGTATACAAAGACATTGAGACATTAAAAATAAATAAATAAAACACAGAGAGTCTAGAAATGGCCAGATAGTCTGGTTGGAACCAAGATTTCAGGAGCAAATGGAAATAACACAGAATGTGTGGAAATGAAGCATGAGAAATAGTTTCAGACAATATTGTGATGGTTCGTTGGAATAAAGAACTGGTTGTAGCTCACCCTTTCTATCCCTCTATTTAAGCTAGACTTCTTATTCTGTTTGTAAGTACTGGGTAATATTCATTCCTCAGTGCCAGTTTACCACTTCCTCATTACAACCAGCTAGAAATGAAAGCAGGGACCAATTCTGAGCTTTTTGAGCATTTTTGTTATCAAAATTTCTTTCCTTTCCCCCTCATATAATGAAAAGTGCCTTCTTTGTCAAATTAGTGTGTTCATCTATATTTAACTGTGGCCACATATTAGAATGGTATAAAACCAAGCACTCAGTCAAAAGATTTGTGTCTGAGTTCCTAGCCCACCAATTATTGCCTTGAGCAAGTCATTTCACTTTTCCAAGCGTAAGTTTCCATGATGATAAGATTTTAATTCTTTTAGGTCTCATACCTCTCTAAAGACATGACTACTTCTGTTTATCACATGCTTTCAAAATTTATGCTTCATTTATAGAAATACAACAAAAAGGAAAAATAAATATCAAAAAGTTAAACTGAATGCCTACCCTTGAGAACTATTGAAAGCTTTTTTGACATTCACTTTCAGGGGAAAAAAAAAATGGTACCTTCACTGAATAATCCAGGAGTTTGTGTAGTTTATTGTTCCCAATAATTGCCAAGAAGCTAAGTCAAACGATCTTTCATACAATTGTGAAGTGCATTGGTCCTGGATTACTGATTCCCTTTTAGCAATTTCATAGCAGCTTCTCATTACAGATGTTGCTATATGCAAAGGTATCATATTCTGTCCACAGATAGAACACGGTATTATGAACAAAAAATATTTTTATGCAAGTAATGTTAAAATGGCTTAATTGAGCCCATATATATACATACATATATATATATACATATATTGTTGTTGTTGTTATGTGCCGTCAAGTCGACCCCGACTCATAGCGACCCCTCCTTGGGTTTCCGAGGCAGTATCACTACAGAAGTAGATTGCCACATCTTCCTTCTGAGGAGTGGCTGGTGAGTTTGAACCGCCAGCCATCTGGTTAGCAGTCAAGTGCC
>NW_006921799.1:1342934-1349578 GCF_000298275.1 Orycteropus afer afer
GTCAAGTCGGATCAGACTCATAGCAACCCCTCGTTGGGTTTCCGAGGCAGTATCACTATGGAAGTAGATTGCCCCATCTTCCTTCCGAGGAGTGCTGGTGGGTTTGAACTGCCAGCCTTCTGGTTAGCAATCAAGTGCCTTAGGCACTAAGCTACCAGAGCTCCTGTTGTTATACATACATACATATGTATATATGTTCTTTTTGGGTGCTGTAGCATCAGGTCTGACTCACAGCAACCCTATGTACAACAGAAGGAAACACAGCCTGGTCTTATGTCATCATCACAATTGTTGGTATGTTTGAGCCCATTGTTGCAGCCACTATGTTAGTTCATCTCATTGAGGTTCTTCCTCTTTTTCATTCATTCAACCTCTACTTTATCGAGTATGATGTCCTTCTCCAGGGACTGGTCCCTCCTCATAACATATTGAAACACAAAAGATGAAGTCTCGACAACCTTGCCTCTAAAACACATTTTAGCTGTACTTATTCCAAGATAGATTTGTTCATTCTTCTGGCAGTCCATGGCATATTCAGCATTACCGGCCAATACTGTATTTCAAAGTCATCCATTCTTCCTTGATCTTCCTTATTCATAGCCCAGCTTTTGCATGCATAGGGGGCAATTGAAAATACCACAGCTTGGGTTAGGTGCATCTTACTCCTTACAGTGACAACTTTCCTTTTTAGTAATTTAAGGAGGTCATTTGCAGATTTCCCAATGCAGTATATCATTTGATTTCTCGACTGCTACTTCCATGAGCTGTCATTGTGGATGTAAGTAAAATGAAATCTTGTACAGCTTTTTTCTTTTCTTGATATATTATGATATTGCTTATTGGTTCACAATTGAGAAATTTTGTTTCCTTTATGTTGAGGTGTAATCCATACTGAAGGTGTGGTCTTGGATCTTTGCTTTCAGCAAACAAGGTTATATCATATGCATATTGCAAGTTGTTAATGATTCTTTCTACACTCATAATATTGTGTTCTTTATTATGTAGTCCAACTTCTCAGATTATTTGTTTAGCATACAAATTGAATAAATATAGTGAAAGGATGCAACCCTGATGCACACCTCTCCTGATTTTAAACCACACACTATCCTCTTATTTTTTTTTTAAATGACTGCCTTGTAGTCTATGTACAGATTCCACATGGGCACCATCAGTAGTTCTGGAATTCCTACACTTTACAATGTTATCCACAATTTGTTATGATCCAGACAGTCGAATGTCTTTGTATAGTCAAAAAAGCACAGCTAAACATCTTTCTGATATTCTCTGTGCCTTAGTTTTCTGGTGCTGCTATAACAGAAATACCACAAGTGAATGTCTTTAACAAAAAGGAATTTATTCTTTTATGTTTATGAGGGTAGTAGTCCAAATTCAGAATGCTGGCTCACAGATTGCAAAGGCAACAATCCCAAGATTGGCAGGCAACCCCAGGAGGACACTGATTCAAGTCTAGAGAATGGAGCTGAAGACAGGCCAAATGCATGATCCAAAAGTAGCAATAAAACTACAGACCTTTCTCAAAGCTTCTCCATATATACTAGAAGGAAACCACATGCCAAAGACAACTCCCCTTCAATGGATTAACTGATCACAGCAGATTCTACCATGGAGGTGATTATACTACATCAAATCTTACCTTGGAGAATAACACATCCAGCTGCCAACCCACTCAAAATCATGACCCCGTTAAGTTGACACACAGTCTTAACTACCACATGCTACTTTCAGCCAAGACCCATCTGGTATCAGGAATGATATCTCTCATTCCATGTTCTCTTCTGAATTCAGCTTCAATTTCTGGCAATTCTCTATCAATGTACTGCTGCAATTTTTTTTTTTTAATTATCTTCATTTTACTTGTGTGATATTAATGATATGGCTTGATAAGTTCTCCATCCTGTTGGAACACCTTCCTTTAGAATGGGCACATATATGGACCTCTTCCAGTCAGTTGCCAAGTAGCTGTCTTCCAAATTTCTTTGCATAGACAAGACTTATATCCATTTGTTGAACATTTTAATATTCTATTAATTCTGGGAATCTGGTTCTCACCAGTACCTCCAGTGAAGCTTGGATTTCTTCCTTCAGGATCATATACTATCTCTTGAAATGGTTGAACATCATCAACCAATTTTTTTGACACAGTAACTGTGTCTTCCTTCCATCTTCTTTTGATTCTTCCTGTGTCATTCAATATTTTGCCCAAAAAATCTTTCAATATTGCCACTCAAGGCTTGAATTTTTTCTTCTGTTCTTTTAGCTTGAGAAATGCCAAATGTGGTCTTCCCTCTTGATTTCCTAACTCCAGGTCTTTGCACACTTCATTATAAAACTTTACTTTGTCTTCTTGACCTCTCTGCCTTTTGAAATCTTGAGCTGCCCTGCCCTTCGGAATATTCTTTTATTTCATCATTTCTTACATTCACTTTAGCTTTTCTCCATTCAAGAGCAAATTTCAGGGTCTCTTCCAACATCTATTTTAGTCTTTTCTTTCTTTCCTGTATTTTTAATGACCTTTCATTTTCTTCATATATGATTTTCTTGATGTCATCCCACAACTCATCTGATCTTCAGAACAAAGAACAGAACTACATACACATATGAACTAAAATTTATCCAGACAGACTATCTAAGAAAAAGAAAAAAGAAAAAAAAAAAAAAAAACCTCAATGATTTAAAATAAAAATAAGTATTGAAAAGGCCAGAAGAAAATAAAAGAAAAATCTCAAAGAAGTGTAGTAAAACTAAGAAGTGAGAATAAAGATATCTTGGAAAATTTATGAGAGAGAAAAACTGAAGGTAGAATTGGTGATTTGTGGGAAAAAATGGAATAGAGGTGTTGAGTCACAAGTTAACTCTCTTTGAAAATAATATATCAAATAAAGGGCTTGTATTGAGAAATACAAAAATTAAAACTCAACAATAAGAAAACAATTTATTTACAAAATAGATAAAAGGACTGAAAGGGCATCTCAGAAAGAAGATACATAGATGACAAAAAAGCAAATGAAATGATGCTCAACATCATATGTCCTTAAAAAAATTAAAAAAAAATAACTCACTGCCATTGAGTTGGTTCTGACTCATAGCGACCTTTCCTTGGGTTTCCGAGGCAGTATCTCTACAGTAGATTGCCCAGTCTTCCTTCTGAGGAGTGGCTGGTGGATTTGAACCACCAGACTTCTGGTTAGCAGTCAGATGCCTTAGCCACTACACCACCAGAGCTCCTAAGTAGGTATAAATTAAAAGAAGAATGAGATTAGTTACACTGGTTAAAACCCATATCACTGACAATGCAAAATATTGGCAAGGATGTGAAAAAGGAACTCTCATTTATTTCTGGGGAGAATGCAAAATGATGCAACAAATTTGGAAGAGAATCTGGCAGTTTTTTACAAAACTAAACATAAGCTTACCATATGATCCAGTATTATGCTCCCAGTTATTTAGCCACAAGAGTTGAAAAGTATATCTACAAAAAAACCTGCACTCAGTACACCAATGTTCATTGCAGCATATTCACAATAGGCAAAATATGGAAACAACCAAATCAAATATTCATTAACAGATAAATGGATAAACAAAATGGGGCATATGCATACAATAGAATATTACTCTGTCATACATGGAAATGAAGTCTAGATTTATACCCATATATAGATTAACCTTGAAAGCATTATGCTGAGTGAAATAAATCAACCTCAAAAAGATGAATAGTGTATGGTTTTATTAATATAAAAATGTATAGAATAGATAAATGTAACAATATCAGAGTTTGATAGTGATTACTAAGGGAGAGAGGGAGAGGGGAAATCATTATTTAGGAAACAATCAGTTCCTGTTTATGGTTATAAAAAATGTGCTGCTGTTGTTATGTGCCATCAAGTCCTCTCTGACTCCTAGTGACCTTATGTACAACAAATGAAATACTGCCAGTCCTGTGCCAGCCTCATGATTCCTACTATATCTGAGCCCATTGCTGAAGTCACTATGTCAATGCATCTTGTTGAGGGCCTTGTCCTTTTTCATTGACTTTCCACTTTAACAAGCATGATATCCTTCTCCAGGGCATGGTCCCTTCTGAAAACATGACCAAAATAGGTGAGGTGAAGTCTGGCCATTCTCGCTTCCAAGGAGCACTCTCGCTGAACTTCTTCCAGGGCTGATTTGTTAGCTCTTTTAGCAGTCTGCAGTATTTCAGCATTCTTTGCCAACACCACAACTCAAAAGCATCAACTCTTCTTTGGTCTTCCTTATTTATTGTCTAGCTGTCATAAGTATATGAAGTGATTGAAAATACCATGGCTTGGATTAGGTGCACCTTAGTCTTCAAGGAGACACCTTTGCTCTTCAGCACTTGAAAGAGGTCTTTTGCAACAGATTTGCCCAATGCAACAAGGGTTTTAATGTCTTGACTGCTGCTTCCATTGGCATTGATTACCAAGCAATATGAAGTCTTTGACAACTTCAATCTTTTCTCCATTTATCATGATGCTACTTATTGCTCCGGTTGTGGAGATTTTTCTTTCTTTATGTTGTTGTTGTTGTTATGTGCCATCGAATCAGACCCGACTCTTAGTGACCCATCCTTGGATTTCTGAGCTGGTAACACTATGGAAGTAGATTGCACAACCTTCCTTCCAAGGAGTGGCTGGTGAGTTTGAACCACCAGCCTTCTGGTTAGCGTCAAGTGCCTTAGGCACTATGCTACCAGAGCTCATGAGGTGTAATCCATACCGCAAACTGTACTCTTTAATCTTCATCAGTAAGTACTCCAAGTCATCTTCACTTTCAGCAAGCAAAGTTTTGTCATCAGCATATCTCAGGCTGTTAATGAGTCTTCCTCCAACCCTGATGCCACGTTTAGCTTCACATATTCAAGCTTCTTGGATTACTTGCACAACATACAGACTGAATAAGTGATGAAAAAATACAACCCTGATGCACTCCTTTCCTGATTTTAACCCACGAAATATTCTCCTGTTCTGTTCAAATGACAGTCTTCTGGTCTATGTACAGGTTCATCATGAATACAATCAAGTGTTCTGGAATTCCCATTCTTGTCAATGTTATCCACAATTTGTAATGATCCACACAATTGAATGCCTTTTCATAGTCAATAAAACATAAGTAAACATCTTTCTGGTATTCTTTGCTTTGAGCCAAGACCCATCTGACATCAGCTATGATATCCCTCACTCCATATCCCCTTCAGAATCCAACTTGCATTTCTGGAAGTTCTCTGTGGATATACTGCTGCAACCATTTTTGAATTATATTAGTAAGACTTTATTGGTGTGTGATATCAATTTTATTATTTGAAAATTTCCACATTATGTGGAATCACCTTTCTTTGGAATGGATACAAATATGGATCTCTTCCAGTCACTTCGCCAGGTAGCTGTCTTCCAAATCTCTTGGCATAATCAAGTGAGTGCATGTAGCGCAGTATCCATCTGTTGAAACATCTCAATGGGTAATTAGTCAATTCCTGGAACCGTGTTTTTCACCAATCCCTTTAGTGTGGCTTCAATTTCTTCCTTCAGTACCACTGGTTTTTGATTATATGCCACCTCCTGAAATGGAGGATCATCTACCAATTCTTTTTGGTATACAGACTCTGTTTATTCCATCCATCTTCCTTTGATGTTTCCTGCATCATTCAACATATTGCCTATGGAATGTTCAATATTGCAATTTGAGGCTTAAGTTTTTTCCTGTTCTTCAGCTTGAGAAATGCTGAGCATGCTCTTCCCTTTTGTTTTTTTCACTTCAGGTCTTTGCGCATTTCATTGTAGTAATTGACTTTGTCTTCTCTAGCTGCTCTTTGAAATCTTCTGTTCAGCTCTTTTATCTTGTCCATCTTTCATTTGCTTTAGCTACCCTCCGTTCAAGGGCGAGTTTAAGAGCCTCTTCTGACATCCATTTTGGTCTTTTCTTCCTTTCCTGTTTTTTCAACAGCCTCTTGCTTTCTTCATGGATGATGTTCTTGATGTCATCTGGTAACTCATCTGGTCTTCAGTCATTGGTGTTCAATGTGACAAGTCTATTCTTCAGATGATCTCTAAATTCAAGTGGTATATATTCAAGACATATGTTGGCTCTCATGGACTTGTTTTTATTTTCTTCAGCTTCAACTTGAACTTGCATATGAGCAATTGATGGCCTGTTCTAAAGTTAGCCCTTGGTTCTATTTTGACTGATGATATTGATCTTCTCCATTGCCTGTTTCCACAGATGCAGTCAACCTGATTCTTTGGTATTCCATGGGTCAAGGTTCATGTATACAGCTATTGTTTAAGTTGTTGAAAAAGAAAATTTGCAATGAATAAATTGTAGGTCTTGCAAAATTCTATCATGTGATGTCTGGCATCATTTCTAACACCAAGGCCATATTTTTCAACTACTAGTGATTCTTCTTTGTTTCCAACTTTTGCATTCCAATCATCAGTAATAATCAATACATCTTAATTGCATTTTTGGTCAATTTCAGAATGCAGAAGTTGGTAAAATCTTTAATTTCTTCATCTTTGGCATTAGTGCTTGGTGCATAAGTTTGAATAATAGTAATATTAACTACTAGTCCTTATAGGTGTATGGGTTTATCCTATCACTGACAGCACTGT
>NW_006921799.1:1357290-1363147 GCF_000298275.1 Orycteropus afer afer
GTCCCTGGCTGGCAGGGTGATTTTTAGGTTAATTCTTAGGTCCTCCCACCAGTCGCGTATCTCCGAGCCGCCTTTATTGTCAGGGTCTTGCAATGTTCTTTTTGATGATGAATGTGACATTCTTCTTCAGTTTGTCATTCCTGGCATAGTAAACCATATGATTATCTGATTCAAAATGGCACTTACCAGTCCATTTCAGCTCTTGAATGCCTAGTCTATCAATCTTTATGCATTCCACTTCATTTATAACAATTTCCAATTTTCCGATTTTAGATTCATACTTCGTACATTTTATGTTCCAATTATTAATGAATGATTGCAGCTGTCTCTTCCCATTTTGAGTCATGCCCAATCAACACACAAAGATTCTGGAAGCTTTACTCCACCCATATCATTAAGGTCAACTCTACTTTAAAGAAGCAACTCTTTTCCAGCCATATTCTGAATGTCTTCCGACATTAGAGGCACATCTTTCTCCCTATATCAGACAATGCTTCATTGCAGTTCATAAAGTTTCCAGTAATATGTCAGTGTTTCACTGCTATTCGTAAGGTTTTCAGTGGACAGTTTGTTCAGAAGTATATGATCAAGTCTTAATTTGTTCCACTGAAGTTTGTCCAACTTGTGTGCCCCTGCTGGTATTTGAAATACTAGTGGCATAGCCTCCAGCCTCACAGCAACATGCCATCTACCACAGTATGACAAACCAACTGATGAATGTTTGATACTTAAAGCTATGCCAGCAGTATTTCAAATATCATGGGGATCACCTATGGTGTACAGGTTTCAATGATCTTCAGACTAAGAGAGGCTAGGAAGAAGGACATGACTAGGTCCACTTCTGGAAAAAAAAAATGACCACTGACATCCTTATAAATAGCTGTGTTAATAAATGCCAAAAATTGGAACCAACCAAGATGTTCCTCAATAGATGAATTGATAAATTATGGATAAACAAATAATACAATGGTGTGGTTTTCAGCAATAAAAATAAATGTGTTATCAAGCCATTAATAGAAATGATTAAAGAAATGATGGAAACTTAAATGCATATTGTAAATTAAAGAATACAAAAGTGTTCGATTGTGTGGATCATAACAAATTATGGATAACATTGAGAAGATTGGGAATTCCAGAACTTGATTTTAATCATGAGGAACCTGTACATAGTCCAGGAGGCTGTGGTTCAAACAGAATAAGGGGACACTGCATGGTTTAAAATCAAGAAGGGAATGTGTCAGTGTTGTATCCTTTTATAATGCTTATTCAATCAATACACTGAGCAAGTAATCTGAGAAGCTGGACTATATGAAGAGGAACATAGCATCAGGATTGGAGGAAGACTCATTAACAACCTGAGATACACTGATGACACAACTTTGCTTGCTGAAAGTGATGACTTGAAGCACTTATTGATGAAGGTTGAAGACTAGTCTGCAGTATGGATTACACCTCACAATAAAGAAAACAAAAATATTCACAGCTGGACCAATGAGCGGCATCGTGATAAATGGAGAAAAGATTGAAGTTGTCAAAGACTTCATGTTACTTGGTTCTACAATCAACACCAATTGAAGCAGCAGTCAAGATATCAGATAACATATAGCATTGGACAAATCTGTTGCAAAAGACCTCTTTCAAGTGCTGAAGAGCAAAGATATCACCTTGAAGACTAAGGTGTGCCTGACACAAGCCATGGTATTTTCAATCACCTCATATGCATGTGGGGAGCTCTGGTAGCATAGTGCCTTAGGCACTTGACTGCTAATCAGAAGGCTGGCGGTTCAAACCCACCAGCCACTCCTCAGAAGAAAGATGGGGCAATCTACTTCCGTAGTGATACTGCCTCGGAAACCCAAGGAGAGGTCGCTATAAGTCGGGTCTGACTCGACGGCACATAACAACAGCAGCAACAACATATGCATGTGAGACCTGGACAATGAATAAGGAAGACAGAAGAGTCAGTGCTATTGAGTTGTGGTGTAGGCAAAGAATGCTTGAAAGTACCATGGACTGCTAAAAGAACTAATAAATCTGTCTTGAAAGAAGTGCAGCCAGAGTGCTCCTTGGAAGTGAGAATGACCAGACTTCGTCTCACCTATTCTTGTCATGTTGTCAGAAGGGAACATTCCCTGGAGAAGGATATCATGCTTGGTGAAGTGGAGGGTCAATGAAAAAGAGGAGGGCCCTCAACAAGATGGATTGACACAGTGGCTACAAAGATGTACTCAGGTATAGCAAGGATCGTGGAGCTGGCACTGCACAGGGCAGCATTTTATACTGCTGTATATAGGGTCATTATGAGTCAGAGACAACTTGAGGGCATCTAACAGCAAACAACAAATTAAAGAAGCAAGTCTGAAAAAGCTGCATACTGTATGATTCCAAGGGTATGACATTCTAGAAAAGGCAAAACTATAGAAGCAGTGAAAAGTCAGCGGTTGCTAGGAATTCAGGGGGAAAAGGAAGGGATGAATAGGTGAAACATAGGGAATTTTTTAGGCCAGTGAAACTGTTTGAAAAAGCATTTTAATTCTCCAGGAATCTACATTTCTAGGCCCATGGAGTTGAGGTGACCCACTCAGACATCTGCTCTTGTGTGTCCTTTTGAAACATGAGCCTTTAAGGAAAAAAATTTCTAAAATTCTCTTGAAGTTAAACAATTGCCCAGTAAGCAGCTTAGAGGAGATTGTTTTGCCTTAGGTACTGGGCTCTTTTGGAGGATTACAATGACCTTCAGGAGACTACCCTGCCTGGACCAACTTTTGTAACCTGTTTTCACTGTCCTTTTTGGAAGAGTATTCTTGATACCTTTGAGTTAATACTGGCCAACTCAAATCATATCTACTCTCAATAAATATAATCTATTACAATAATCTTGGTATTTCTCTGCACAGTTGGATTTTTGAAATATTCTCTGTGTATTGTAATAGTGGACACATGCCATTATGCATTCTTCTAAACCATAGGAACATAAAACATAAATACAAATTGTACACTCTAATATAAAGTGTGAACTTTAGTTAATAATAGTGTATCAATGTTGGTCACTAATTTTAACAAAAGTAGCACACTAATGTAAGATGTTAAATAATAGGAGAAATAGTATACAGAGGAGAGAGAGGTTACATGGGAACTTTCTCTGTTGACATTATTTTCTGTAAACTTAAAATCATCCTAATTTAATAAAAAATATTAAAAATGAAAAAGAATATCAATCTGGGGGGAAGAAAATGTTAATCTCTGTCTACATTCTCTACAGGCCTTTATATTACCATTACATTAGGAATTGTGGTTGGGACCCAAAAACAAGATCCACAAGGCAATGGCCTTGACTATGGTTAAGCATTTGGCTGCTCACTGAAAGGTTGCTGGTTTGAACCCACCCAATGTCTCTACAGGAGAAAGCCCTGGTGATCTACTTCTGCTTTTTGAAACAGCCAAGAAAACCTTATGGGGAGTTCTAGTCTCTCATATGGGGTCATTGAGGGCACCCAACAACATGTCTCTATATACTCTACATTCAATGCTTAATGTATGTTGAAAATATGAGAGAAACGAGGTGCTAGAAACATGTAGCCTGAGTTGGATGTGTTAGTAATCCCAAGCAATGACCTAATAATGGCAATGATACTGAGAAGCAACTCTCTCTTAAAGCACAATTCTTGATTTCGATTTCTTCAGGAATACAACACAGATTGTACAATTTATTCATTCCCATTAACTATGTTTGCCCTCTATTTTTTTGAAGCTTAGTTATAAATATTTATTCTGTTCTTCTCTGGGAAGGTACAACATTTACTTGAAAATAAGTTTGAGGGCTTGAGGCAGCAGGAAGTTAAAGAACCACACCCCAAGATGTTTTTCCACAGCATTTATAAAAAAGTTTCATTCTGCTGTATACTGTTCTTTTTTTTTTTTTTTTTTTTCGTTTCAGTCTTAATATCTTTTTAGGTATGATTTAAATATTAGTGGCATCTAGATTTCAGTTGGTCTTGCCAGTTAAAAATTGGCTGCACAAAATAGAGGACAAAGTAAAGGTCATTATTGTTCTTATTTACTAACAAACAAGATAACTCAAACAAACCAAAAAATTAAATTACATTTAAAAGGCAAATTGGAAAATTAGGCTGATTCACCAGTTGGCAAGGATGGTTAGCTTGTTTGTTTTTACTCAGGATTTTCTGAAATTGCTCCAATCTCAACAACCTCTGGCAATTAGCAATAACAACAAAAAAGCAAAAGCAAGAGCAAGAGCAAGAGACAGAGCAAATAGGTGGTGCTCTGGAAATCTTTTAGGTTTAAAAAATTCACTCATCAGAGACTCAAAATGGAGTCTTGTCAGTAAGTACCATGCTATATCCCTCCACCATCTAAGTGCTTGAAAAACTAGGTACAGCAGTTTGAATTAGTGAATTTGGTTCTCTGAACAAACAGCTCACTGAATCAGAGTGCACCAAACACAGAAGAGCAGAATTAGAGGAAAGACACAAGGAGATTATTTAAGAAAGAGCTACCTGGCGGAGGAGGGACAGGCAGCCAAGAGGCCATTGGAAACTTCCCTGGAGCAGTCACTGACTGGCAGGCGAGGGTGGCCACCTGAGATCCCCATGACCCAAGAAAGAAGACACCCTATATCAACATACCAGTGACCACTCCAACAACCCAGATGCCAGCCCCAGGGTTCTGCTTCCAGCAACTGATTTTGTCATAATTTGGGTCTCCCGGTTGCAGGCGGGCATGTGTACTATTGCTGAAACTCAAGCAGAGAACTCATTGTTGTGCCAGGAGGGTGAGCTCCCTCCCCTCTCAGCGGGTCACCGATTGGGTTTGGCTCAGCCTGGGAGACACCATGCTTATCTGGTCATGGATATTGGGGACACAGTTTACTAGAAGGTACTCCCCAGACTCCAGCACAGCTGAAATCACGTGCATCTTTGGTGCCGCAAGTGGGTGGTATCACAGACAAACTCCAGAGCCATTAGCAGTCTGGCAGGATTACACCACAGGCACAGGTAGAAGGGGTAAGGAAGGGGTAGGGAAAAGCTGCGGTTGAGTGCAGTCCTGGGAATTTGCCTTGGATTGGCTTTTTTGCCTTGATCAACTCATTGGTGCTAAGAGGCCTCAGAAGCAGGGTCTTTGAGTGTGCCTGAACCAGGCAGAAAGTTGTGAATCCCCAACAACAGGAATCATTCCTGAGACTGAGCCACAGTCTTGTAAATAACCACATCATCGATAATAGCCTGTGCAAGGCCCTAGAAACTGTCCCTAGGAACACCAAGCTTTCCATCCTTTTCTCTCACCTTTCTCTGCCAATAACTTCACTCATTAAATAGAAAAAACCACACTCAGCCAATTACCATAAAACCTCCCGCTTCAAACTCTAAATGCTCTTTACAACAAACAGAAACACATATCCACATTCTGCACAGTGATTCCACAACCACAAAAAAACAACAGTGACCCAACATACCTGAATCAATAATAAAATAAAATACACCAGCTTCAGCCTTTCAAAATATTAAACCATAAAACAAGAAAAAACAAATCAACACATAACCAGCAGCTAGAGACAACCTAAAGAGTCAGCACTCTACCAGATTCCAGTGGCTTAAGAGGAAGTTCTGCTTTCCAGTAACCCCAAGAACTCTTCGGACCTGCACGACTGAAAAGGTCCTAGTTTACACCTTTTTTTTTTTTTTTTTTCTTTCTTCCTTTCATTACCCAGTTCCTGATTAATTTTTTTTTCTCTTTTTTTCCTCGTGGTTAGCCCCATTCTTTGTTGGGTTTTATTTTTATTTTTATTTCATGTTTCCCATTTTTTTCTTCATTATTTTCCTTCTCTACCTGTTTTCTC
>NW_006921799.1:1363922-1365995 GCF_000298275.1 Orycteropus afer afer
ATGGAAGACAGAATTAATGAGATTGAAGAAAATACCTGAATACTTCTTTGGAAAGGTATCAATCAGAAAAAAAATTAAAACAAAATGAAGAAATCCTAAGGTTCCTGTGGGATACCATCAAAAGAAATAATCTATGTGTCATTGGAATTCCAGAACAGGAAGAGAAAAATAAAACTACTGAGAAAATTGTTCAAGATTTGCTGGAGGATAACTTCCTTGATATGATGAAAGAGGAGAACATCTCCATTCAGGAAGTCCAATGAACCCCAAACAGAATAGATGTCAAAAGAAAATCACCAAGACATATCATCATCAAACTCACCAAAACCAAGGACAAAGACAGAATCCTGAGAACAGCATGGGAAAAACAAAACGTTACCTACAAAGGACAGCCATTAAGAATAAGCTCTGATTTCTTAGCAGAGACCATGCAAGTGAGAAGGCAATGGGATGGTATACATAAAGACCTGAAAGAGAAAAATTTCCAGCCAAGAATTATATACCCGGCAAAATTGTCCCTCAAATATGATGGTGAAATTAGGAGATTTCCAGATAAGCAAAAACTAAGGGAATTGGTTAAACCCAGACCAACCTTACAAGAGATGCTAAAGGGAGTCCTTTGATCAGAGAACCAAAAATAGCAAATAACAATCGACCATTAATACACAAAATGACATAACCCAGAAACCACAGCTATGGACATATTCAAAGAAAAATGAGCTTACAAGAATATAAACAGGGAACAAAAGACATCAATTGGTAAGTGAGAACAACTAGAAACAAAAAGAGGAAAAATACTGTGTAGTTATAGAACTTCTAAATGGTGAGAAAGTTAAGAGAGTTGCAAGATAGAATGGACTGTCCTAAAGTCGGGGAGAAAATTATAGATCACAGGGTAACCTCAAAGAAAAACGATAAACCTTCATATCACAAAAAAAAGGAAGACAAGCACAAATACTCAGAAAATACTAAAACAATAGCAACAAAGGAAATTATAACAGGATTCATAAATATAATGAGCTCAGCACAGAAAATAATATGGAACAAAGAAACCAAGGGTACCATGAAAAAACATATACCAAAATGAGAGCAACTAATTCCTACTTGTCAATAATTACACTGAATGTTAATGGATTAAATGCACCACTCAAGAGACAGAGAGTTGTACATTGGATAAGAAAACAAAACCCATCAATATCCTGCCTACAAGAGACACACCTTAGAGATAAAGACAAAAACAGACTAAAAATCAAAGGTTGCAAAAAGAGATATCAAGCAAATGGCAACTGTAAGAGAGCAGGAGTGGCTATATTCATTTCTTATCAAATTGACTTTAACACAAAAACCAGCATATGAGACAAGGAAGGACATTATATAATGATTAAAGGATCAATTGAACATGAAGATATAACCATAATAAATGTCTATGGATCCAATGAAAGAGCCCCAAAATACATAAATCAGACTTTAAAAGAGATGAAAAGCCAAATATATGACTCCACAGTCATAGTGGGAGACTTTAATACACCACTTTCTTTGAAAGATAGAACAACTTGAGAGAAACTCAAAAAAGATGCAGGAGAACTAAATAATACACTCCACCAACTTGGCCTTATAGACATCTACAGAGCACTTCACCCAACAGCAGCATAATATACATTCTTCTCGAGTGCACATGGAACATTTTCCATGATAGACCATTTGTTAGGCCATAAAGCAAACCTTAATATATTTAAAAACATTGAAATACTGCAAAGAATCTGCTCAGATCATAATGCTATCAAATTAGAAATCAACAATAGGAAGATCAACAGAAAAAGAGTAAACACATGGAAACCGAAGAACACCTTCCTTGAGAAAGACTGGGTAAGATAAGAGATAAAAATTGAAATTCAACAATTCCTTGAATCAAACAAGAATGAAAGCACAACCTACCAAAATCTTTGGGACACAGCAAAAGCAGTGATCCGAGGCCAATTTATAGTAATAAATACACACATCAAAAAAGAAGAAAGAGCCAAAAGCAACACTTTAAACCAACATCTCCAACAATTAGAAAAAGAACAGCAAGAA
>NW_006921799.1:1368145-1368709 GCF_000298275.1 Orycteropus afer afer
TCTGTAAATCTTCACCCAAATCACAATAAAAAAAAATTAGGTTAGCATAAAGAAATATTACCAATCTGATTATAATAATTTATAGTTTGGAGTTATTCATTTATTCTTAAATATTTATTAAATGTCTTTGATGCATGAGGTACATAGTACTAGGTGCTGAGGATACAATGGAAGGAAGACAGTTTTCTTTATAATGTTCTTTTAGTTTATAAATATGCATTGCTTCCATTCCAACTCTTTCTTACTGTCATATTCTTTCCTTGCATGATAGATTAAATTAATTAAGATCAATGCAAAAGAAAAAAGAAAAGCCCACAGTCACCAAAAGAAAGGAAATAATCAAGATTCGAGGAGAAATCAATGACACAGAAAATAGAAGGGCAATAGAAAAAATCAAGAGGACCAGAAGTTGGTTTTTGAAAAGATCAATAAAATTGACAAACCACTGGCAAATTTAACAAAGGAAAAGAGGGAGACGATACAGATAACATGAATAAGAAATGATCGGGGTGACATCACAACAGAACCAACTGAAATAAAAAGGATAATATGAAGAACTATACT
>NW_006921799.1:1371044-1386386 GCF_000298275.1 Orycteropus afer afer
GATGTGGAGATAGGGACTCTCATACACTGCTGGTGGGACTGTAAAATGGTACAACCATTGTGGAAAGCAGTATGGTGATTCCTTCAAAAATTGGAATTAGAAATACCATTTGACCCAGCTATTCCATTACTAGGTATATTTCCTAAAGAAGTGAGAACCATTACAAGAACAGACATATGCACACCCATGTTCATTGCGGCACTATTTACAATAGCCAAAAGATGGAAACAACCTAGGTAGGTGTCCATCAACTGAGGAATGGATATCCAAACTGTAATAATACACACAATGGAATACTATGCAACCCTAAATAACAATGTAGAATCTGTTATACATCGCATAATGTGAATGAACTTGGAGGATATTATCCTGAGTGAAATAAGTCAATCACAAAAGGACAAATACTGTATTAGTCTGTTATTGTAAAAGTCAAGGAAATGTTTATCTGTGGAAAGACATTTACTTTGTTTGTTACCAGGGGTGGGAGGGGTAGGTAGAGAATACGGTTTGATAGATAGAGGTAAGTTTTGATTTGGGTGAAGAGAAAGGCAATGTACCAAATGTGAATGATCAATATAGTGGCATTGAGGAATAGAGAGACATATAGAGGTACGTGGGAAGTACAGACAACAAAGATGAACCCTTTTGCACATATAATACAATGTGGTCAGTGAAGACAAACACAGGTGGGTGGACAGGCTGAATTATTAGATATGTCTGTAAAGTGGGGAGTGCACCCAAAAACATGTATAGGATTGGCAGACAGTGGTCCTATAACTTTATGTGTATGATCTGAATTCCCAAGTGTATAATGGAGCTGACAAGGTGCTAATAAGCTGACAAGGTTGTAGTCAATGCTTGGTCATAGCCAGCTACACAGAGGGACTGAGTGGTTGAACCTGAGGGCTTAGGACCATCATCACAGAGGACATCATGCTCAATTGGCATAATATACTACACAAATCATTGTTTCACCTCCGACTGTGGTAAGTAGCGACTGAGATCTTAAAAGCTTGCAAGCTTCCATCTAGATGCAACAATGAGTCTCTCCTCGTCCAGAGCCAAGAAGAATGAAGAAAACCAAAAATTCATGGAAACAATTAGTCCTAGCAACTGGTACACCATCCAACCTACAGCCTATAAGACTATGAGACCCGAAGAACTAGATTGTGCCCGGTTACTACTGTCAACCACTTGGAAGAGAATCTATGAAGGAGATCCTGGATCGAGAGGGAGAACAATATGGAACAAAACTCAAAATCATTTGGAGAAAAAAAAAAAAAAGGAGGAGACCAGTTTTGCTGGCCTGGTGGAACCTGGTGGAACCACTGAGACTATGGCCCCTAGCTGTCCTTCAGGTCTGGAATTGAACACACGCCTGTGGCTTCCAGCCAAACAATGGACAGGCATATGAGTTGAATATTTACCTGAGGTAGGTACACTCCTTGGAGAGAACAAGCATGGGAGAAAGAAGGGCTGCTTATGCACAAGGAGACAGCTCAGGGGGCAGAAATGCATGGAGAGATGGACACAGGGAAGAGATAACTGTCAGGAAGAAATGGGAGGGGAGATGTTGCATTGTGGTAAATTATGGTAAATGTCATGAGACAAAGTGTATGTAAACTGCTGTATGGAAAGTAAATTTGATCTGTAAATTTTCACCCAAATAACACACACACACACACACACACAAAAGAAAATGAAAATGGGTTATTTTCACACATGTAAAAAAAAAAATTCACTCATCATAAACTTACTCTGAGAAAAAACTTTATAGATGTTCTTGCTTCATTACAATGTTTTCAAGTGATCTGAATGAGACCTTCTGAGAGGAGCATCTTGTTTCTGATTCCATAAAAGTAATTTTTACAGGAATACCACAAGAAGGGGAGCTCTGGTGGTGTAGTGTCTAAGGCATCTAACTGCTAACCAAAAGGCTGTAGGTTCAAACCCACCAGTCACTCCTTGGATGGAAGTTTGGGCAATCTACTTTTGTAGTGATACTGCCTCAGTGAGGGGTTGCTATGAGTTGGGTCTGACTTGACGGCCCATAGCAACAACAGGAGAAGAGAATTTCAAAACTTCAGACCCTCCAAAAAAGAGGCTTGATTTCTGTTTGGAGAACAGATGTTCCATAAAAGAGACCATGAGTTGCAGACAACGACCTGAAAGTTAAAGGAGATCATACAAGATTTGGATAGTGTCTACATTTACTATGCATTTAAAATGTCAGATTACTCAGGAATGCTATAACTTGCTGTGGAAAGGGATGATGGTATTTGCATTTGGAAATTATTTTTGTCTAGTCTTTTGTTGGAGGTACAGCAATTATAATAATTAATAAGTATTTCAGATTGTGAAAAATTCCTTCCAATTTTGTATACATAATTCTACTTGAGTGGACTAAGGAAAGAAATGGATGAAAAGTAGTAGACTGGAAAGGTAATTAAGAAAGATCAAAGTTTACTCAGTCACAGGAGATCAATAGTACTGGAGAGTACTGTAGAGTCATTGACTTTTTTCTTCATGACTCCTTTTTTTAAAATATTTTTATTGAATGTTGGGGCTCTCTGGTGGCATAGTGCCTACAGCATTCTACTGCTAATCAGAAGGCTGGTGGTTCAAAACCACCAGCCACTTCTCAGAAGGAAGATTGGGCAATCTACTTCCACAGTGATACTGTCTCGGAAAGCCTAGGAGGGTCTCTATGAGTTGGATCTAACTCAATGGCAGTGCGTTATTTATTTATTTATATTGTATGTTGATTAAAACTTTAAGATTTCCTACAGCCTACTTTATCAGTTTACTGTCCTTTCTTACAAGTTTTAATTTGTAAAACATTTGACTTTATGTAATTAGGAAAAATACATATATTAATTTAGAAAGTTGTCACAGCGAAGCACCAGGCTTACACTCTGTTAGAAGTAAAAAAAAAAAAAAACATTTTATTGAACATAGAGATAATTTCGAATCAGGAGACATTAGCACCAGGCAAGTATATAGTGTTCTAAATTTCAGAGACAGTGAGATTTTATCAGGCGGGATAAGCAAAGGGCTATGTGATTGCAGGCACAAAGGGAATACTGGTAAGAAATTACAAGGGGGTTCATTAAGCTACAAACCTTTTTTTAACATTATCAATTCTATTCTCTTATCTCCTGTATAAAGCTGGGCAAACAATCCTCACCAAACATCTTTTAACACACAATTCTTTGTGCAGACTAAAATCTTGACCTTTTTTCCTTTTGAGTTACAAACAGTTAAATTTTACAAGAAGCTGAATTGTCTTTTCAGGACATCATGAGTAGAGCCTTTGGTCAAGCTGGAGTTTAATTCAAAGTGGAGTTTAATTTCAATCTGGGCCAATCACCTTACTTATGTGAAGCACCCCAGTTTGGGGTACTATATACAAAGCATATCACTGAATGTTCTCCAAACACAGTATCCACAACAAATGAAAGTTAAGCACAGCTTATCCTAAGAATCCTTTCAATCCTATTTGCTTTTCCCTTAAATTTACCCTCTTCATTTAAATTGTAGCTTTTTTTTTTTAATTTTTGTAATTATTGTTCCCATGACCCTCAAATGATATCATGGTATGAATTTCTTTTTTTCTTACTTGGATTTATGAAGCTCCTTAAGAGTTGAAACTGTGACTTTGAATTACATTGTATGAAATGCAACAATAAGGTAATAGAGTTCATCTTTTAAGTTGTATTAAAATATGGCATAGCAGTTAAAGCATTCAGCTGCTAACCAAAATGTTGGCACTTTGAAACCACCAACCATTCAGCAGTAGAAAGATGAGGCAGTCTGCTTCCATAAAAATTTATAGCCTTGGAAACTCTATAGGGCAGTTCTAACTCTGTCGTAAAGGGTCTCTATGAGTCAGAATCAATTCTATGACATAGTGTTTGATTTTATACGTAGAAATGTACACGTATCATAAGTACATAATGCTGTGGATTCTAACAAATGAAACACATCCATATAACCAAATATGAGATCAAGAGACAGAACATTATCAGCCCCTAGAACTCCTCTTTATACCTCCTATTAGTCACTTCCCAACCTAAAACAAATGTAACAATTATCTAGACTATCTAAAGTTTTATCTGATTTTGAACACTAAATAAAACTATCTGTTATTTATTCATCATTTCTGGGTTCTGTTTTTTTTTTAATCTTCCTGTTTGTGAAATTCAACCAGAGTATTGCATATGTTGTTGTTGTTGTTACGTGCCGTCGAGTCGAACCATAGCGACCCCTCCTTGGGTTTCCGAGGCAGTATCACTATGGAAGTAGATTGCCCCATCTTCCTTCCAAGGAGTGGCTGGTGCATTTGAACCGCCAGCCCTCTGATTAGCAGTCCAGTGCCTTAGGCACTATGCTACCAGAGCTCCCGAGTATTGAATATAGATGTAGTTAATTAATTCTCATATCTATATAATATTCAGGGAGCGCTGGTGGCATAGTGCTTAAGGCATTTGACTACTAAACAAGAAGGATGGCAGTCCAAAACCACCAGCCACTCGTCAGAAGGTAGATTGGGCAATGAATTTTTTCATTCATTCCACAGTTGATAGGCATTTGACACATTCCAGCTGCTGATTATTATAAACATTACTGTTATGAACATCCTTACCCTTGTCTTTCTGTGACAACAGGTACTTCTTTCTATGTTGTTGTTGTTAGGTGCAGTTGAGGCAGCTCTGGCTCATACAACAGAAGGAAATACAATCTTTGCAATACCTGAGCCTATCATTTCAGTCATTGTGTCAATCCATCTCATTGAGGGCCTTCCTCTTTTTTGCTGACCCTTCACTTTTACCAAGCATGATATCCTTCTTCAGGGAATGATCCTTTATGACAAAATGACCAAAGTAGGTGAGACGAAGTCAGGCCACTCTTTCTTTGAAGGAGCATTCTGGCTACACTTTTTCCAGAACAGATTTGTTCATTCTTCTGGCGGTCTATGTTACTTTCAGTATTCTTCGCCAACACTGTAACTCAAAAGCATCAACTCTTCTTCAGTCTTCCTTATTCATTGTCCAGCTTTCACATGCATATGAGGCTATCAAAATACTGTGTCTTCCACATGCCCTAGAGAGAACAATCATGGGAGAAGGTAGGGCTGCTTATGCACAGGGAGACAGCTCAGGGCACAGGAGAGTATGGAGGGATGGACACTGGGAAGAGGTAACTATGGGGAGGAAGTGGGAGGGGAGCTGTTGCATTGTGGTAAATTGTGGTCAATGACATGAGACAAAGTATATGTGAACGGCTGTATGGAAAGTGAATTTGCCCTGTAAATCTTCACCAAAATAAAAATAAATAAATTAAAAAAAAAAAAAATCCTGAGCTCATTAAAAAAAAATATATATATACTGTGTCTTGGATTGGGCGTACCTTAGTCTTCAAAGAGACATTTTTGCTCTTCAGTACTTTAAGGAGGTAATTTGCAGACTTGCTCAGTGAAATATGTTGTCTGATTTCTTGACTGCTGCTTCCATTGGTGTTCTGGGAACAAAGTAATATGGTATCTTTGACAACTTCGATCTTTTCTCCATTTATCATGATGCTTCTTATTGATCCAGTTGTGAGGATTTTTATTTTCTCTATATTGAGGTGTAATCCATACTGCAGACTGTAGTCTTTAATCTTCATCAAATCATCTTCACTTTCACCAAGCAAGGTTGTGTCATCTGCATATCACAGGTTGTTAATGAGTCTTGCTGCAATCCTGATGCCTCATTATTCTCCATATTCTCCAGCTTCTCAGATTATTTGCTCAGCATGCAGATTGAATAAGTATGGTGAAAGGATACAACCCTGATGCACTCTCTTCCTGATTTTAAACCATGCAGTATCCCCTTGTTTTGTTTGAATGATAGCCTCCTGGTCTATGTATGTGTTCCTTATGAGCACAATTAAGTATTTTGAAATTCCCATTCTTGTCATTGTTATCCATAATTTGTTATGATCCACATAATCAAATGCTTTTACATAGTCAATAAAACACAAATAAACATCTTTCTGACATGCTTTGCTTTCAGCCAAGATCCACCTGATATCAACAATGATATCCCTTGTTCCACATCCTCTTCTGAATCCAGCTTGCATTTCTGGAAGTTCTCTGTCAATATACTGCTGCAACCACTTTTGAATTATATTGAGAAAGATTTTACTTGTGTGTGATATCAGTGATTTTGTTCGGTAATTTTCATATTCTGTTGGATCACCTTTCTTTGGAGTGGGTACAAATCTCTTCCAGTCACTTGGCCAGGTAGCTGTCTTCCAAATTTCATGGCATAGATGAGTAAGTGCCTCCAGCATAACATCTCTTTGTGGATTTACTGCCTCAGAAACCCAGTGGGGTTGCTATGAGTCAGAACCAACTTGATGGCAGTGAGTTTCATTTCTTTTGGTTTTGTGTTGTAGTGGTTAAGGCCTTTGGCTGCTAACCCAAAAGGTCAGTGTTTGGAACCCACCAGCCTCTCTGAAGAAGAAAGATGAGGATCTACTTTAGTAAAGATTTACAGCCTTGGAAACCCAATTGGGGTCACTATGTGTCAGAGTCAACTCAGTAACAGTGAGTTTGGTTTGTTTTTTGGTAAATGATATGTTATTTTTTGTTTGTTTGTTTTTTGTTTTTAATTTTATTTTCTATTTGTGACCAGCAGAAAGATGGTAGAATAGGCAGACAAACTACACAGAGCCTCTTCAACAAAGAAGAGAAAGTAATTGATACAGATACAGAAGATAATCCTAGAGCACTGAGCTTTGAAAGGAAAGATACAGAAGTGGACCAAACTCCAACTAGTAGAAGAACCTGTGAGATGTGAAATTTTGGCTGTCCAGAGGATGCACCCATTTTGAATGTTTACAAATGGTTCAACCATTTTGGATATTTAAAGCAACAGTGTTCTATCATATTCCAGGGACCTAAGAATACGCTCCACTTGCCAAGGACAGCATGAACATAGTATGGAAAGGTACAATATTCCCCTTGTTACTCCAGTACCCCACACCTTCTTGGTGAATGGACATGTGGCCATCCCTCACTCCCACCCATCTTCTGGGCTGGCAGGAATTCCATCCCAGTATGTGTGTTCTGACAGAGCCTGGGTGCCCTGCTCTGCACCCCCCAGATTTTTTTTTTTTTTTTTTTTTTTTTTGTTTTCTTGTTTTAAACTTATTCTTTCTTCTCCTCTTCCTCCTTCTCTTTTTTCTTCTTCTCTTTATTTTTATGCTTTCTTCTTCCCTTCCAAAGTTCTAGTTTTTTGGCTTTTTCTCTCTTCCCTTTTCCTGTTCCTTTTTTTTTTCTTTTTTTTTTTTTTTTGTTTTTCTCCCCATTCCTTGATTTCTTTTTGCATTTTTCCCATTTTTTTCCTCAGTATTCTCTTACTCTACCTGTTTTCTATTATTCCTCTCCCAATATATTGTGTTTTTTTTTTCTTTTCTTCTTTTTGTTTCTTTTTCTATTCATACTTCTGTGTTTGAAAAAATATTTCTTTAAATATCTGGTCTCATTTATAACCTTTCCACTTTTTAATATTTTTCCTTCTTTTTTTCTTTCTTGCTTTGGTGACTGCTCCTATGTGTTTATGCGGTGTGAATTTTTTGTCCTCTTGCTTTTACTTTTTTGGTGGTTTTTTGATTGCTGTTTTTCTCTAACTGAGTGTGAGACAACAACTGTGTCCATATGATGCAACCATACCTGCACCTTCTGTGGCCCCATCTACTGAATGAGGGCTGCCACTTGTTTCTGCAACAACTAACCAATGATACATAACAGCAAGTATGAGCCTGACAGACATTTAACTGCTGTTCACAAACAGTTAAAAGAGATCTGTGCAGCCACTCTCATTCTCTACCACACTTACCAGGAGAGAAGTGGTAAGTGCCTAAGTGCTGTCAACTAGTGAATAGAGGAGCACAGTACACTGCTTACTCAGATACATCCAAAGAAAACAAAAATCTTGGCTGAATCACTGCAGCAGACAATCACCAATTAAATATAAATACAGCAAAATCAAAATGTTTTGAAGACAACAGACCATCTCAGTCCATACAAGAAGCAAGATGAAGCAGTAGAAACAAGGCACCAGAATACAGAGGCAGAACACATCCCTGAGAGAGAAACAGCAGTGGAATTCCATGATAAGAAAGTCAAAATAATTATATTTAGGTACATTCCATGGGTTGAGACTCAGATCAAGTAAAACACTGACAAAATTAAGGAACACACAGACAAAACCCTAGAATGATTTTTGAAGACAACACAAGAACAAAACGACAAAATAAATGAAAAATTAGAAATGATACAAAGTCTACAGATAGAAATCCAGAAGATTAATACTAAATTTTCAGAAATGGATAACATATTGAAAGGGTAAAGGAGTAGAATTGAATCAATGGGAGACAAAATTAGTGAGATTGAAGATAAAAACCTGAATACTTCTTTAGAAAGGGATCCATCAAAAAAAAAAAAAAAAAAAAAAAAAAAAGAAAGCTTAAGGTTCATCTGGGATACCATCAAAACAAATAATCTTCATGTAATCAGAATTCCAGAACAGGAAGAGACAAATAAAATCACAGAGAAAATAGTGGAAGATTTGTTGGAAGAGAATGTCCCTGATATGATGAAAGAAGTCCAATGAACCTCAAACAGGATAGACTGCAAAAGAAATTCACCAAGACATGTCATAATCAAACTCACCAAACCAAAGGACAAAGAAAGAATACTAAAAGCTGCATAGGAAAAATGAAAAGTTACCTATAAAAGTCAACCAATAAGACTAAGCTTTGAGTTCTCAGCAGAAACCATGCAGGCAAAAAGGCAATGGGATGATATATATAAAACTCTGAAAGAAAAAAATTTCCAGCCAAGAATCATATATCAGCAAAATTGTCCCTCAGATATGATGGTGAAATTAAGACATTTCCAGATAAGCAAAAATTAAGGGAATTTGTTAAAACCAGGCCAACCTTATAAAAGATGTTAAAGGGAATCTTTTGGAAAGGGAACCAATAACAGCAAACAACAATGAACCATTAACACACATGATGACATAACCCAGAATCCAACCCAGTTATGGAAGTGTCCAAAGTAAAATAAGCTTACAAGATTATAAACAGGGAACCAGAGACATCAATTGGCAAATGAGGACAACTACAAACCAAAAAGGGGGGGAAAAGTTGTAGTTACAGAACTTCTAAATGTTGAGGAACTCAAGACAATGACAAGATAGAATGGCCTGTTCTAAACTCAGGGAGAAAATTATAAATCACAAGGGAACCTCAAATAAAAATTATAAACCTTCCTATCACAATGAAAAAGAAGACAAGCACAAGGAAATAACACAATTCATAAATGAAGTGAGCTCAGCAGAGAAAATTATATGGAACAAAGAAACAGCAACACGATGAAAAAGCACATAACAAAATGACAGCAACCAATTCATACTTGTTGATAATTACACTGAATTTCAATGGATTAAATGTACCAATCAAGAGATGGAGAGCTGCAGACTAAATGAGAAAACATAAGCCATCAATATGCTATCTATCTACAAGAGACACACCTTAGAGACAAAGACAAAAATATAGAATGAAAATCAAAGGTTGGAAAAAGATATATCAAGCAGAGGGCAATCACAAAATAAAATTGACTTTAAAACAAAAACCACCATAAGAGACAAGGAGAGACAATATATAATGATTAAAGGATCAATTAAGAGGACATATCAAAATAATTATTAATGTACCAAATGAAAGAGCCCCAAAATACATAAATTAGACTTTAACAGAATTGAGAAGGCAAATAAATGACTCCACAGTCATAGTAGGAGCCTTTAAGATACCACTATCAATGAAAGAAAGGACAACTGGGAAGAAACTCAACAAAGATGTAGAAGAAATAAACAATACAATCCACTGACTTGACCTTATAGACATCTACAGAACATTTCACCCAACGTGAGCAAAATATATGTTCTTTTCCAGTGCACATGGAACATTCTCCATGATAGACCATATGTTAAGCCATAAAGCAAGTCTTAATAAATTTAAAAACATTGAAATAGTGCAAAGCATCTTCTAAGATCACAATGCTATTATTAAATTAGAAATCAGCAATAGAAAGATCAATGGAAAAAGTGCAAATACATTGAAACTGAATAATACCCTCCCTAAAAAATGACTGGGTAACAGAAGAAATAAAAATGAATTAAAAATTTTTCTTTAATCAAACAAGAATGAAACTACAACATACCAAAATCTTTGGGACAGAGCAAAAACAGAAATCAGAGGTCAATTTATAGCAATAAATGCACACTTCAAAAAGAAGAAAGAGCCAAAATCAATACCTTAACCCAACATCTCCAACAATTAGAAAAAGAAGAGCAAAAAAAAAAAAAAAAGCCTACAGTCTTCAGAAGAAATAATAAAGCTTTGAGCAGAAATAAATGAAACAGAAAATAGAAAGACAATAGAAAAAATCAACAAGACTAGAAGCTGTTTTATTTTTTTAAAGATTAATAAAATTGACAGACCAGTAGCAAATTTAACAAAGGAAAAGAGGGAGAGAAAAGACATAACATGAATAAGAAAAAATTGGGCAACATCACAACAGAACCGACTGAAATAAAAAGGATAATATCAAGATTCTAAGAAGAATTGTGCCAGAAAATGAGCCCACTAGGTTGAAAGGCACTCAAAATATAATGGGAGAAGAGTTGACTCTTCAGAGTAGAGACAGCCTTGTGAAATAAATGCAAACATCCATTAATAATCCGAGGATAGAATGTATGAAGCATGATTCTAGGAAAACTGGAAGCTTTCAAAAAGGAAATGGAACACATAAAGATTGATGTCATAGGCATTAGTGAGCTGAAATGGACTTGTTTTGGCCATTTTGAACTAGACAACTATATGATTTAGTATACCGGAAATGACAAATTAAAGAGGAATGGCATGGCTTTCATCATCACAAAGACTGCTTCAAAATCTGACTGGAAGTACAATGCTGTCGTTGTCGTTGTTGTTGTTATTATGTGCCATCGAGACAGACTCAACTCCTAGCGACCCCTCCTTGGGTTTCTGAGGCAGTATCACTACGGAAGTAGATTGCCCCATCTTCCTTCCAAGGAGTGGCTGGTGACAATGCTGTCAGTGATAGGTTAATACCCATATGCATACAAGGAAGACCAGTTAATACTACTATTATTTAAATCTATGCACCAACCTCCAAACCCAAAGATGAGAAAAATAAAAGTTTCTACCAACTTCTGCAGTCATAAATTGACTGACATGCATTTGAGATGTGTTAATTATCACTGGTGATTGGAATACTAAAGTTGGAAACGAAGAAGAGTCACCAGTAGTTGGAAAATTTGGCCTTGGTGACAGAAACAACACTGGAAATCGCATGATAGAATTTTGCAATACCAACAACTTATTCATTGCAAATACCTTTTCTCAACATAAATGGTAGCTATACACATGAACTTCACCAAATAGAATACACAGGAATCAGATTGACTACATCTGTGGCAGCAGGCGATGAAGAAGTTTGATATCTTCAGCCAAAACAAGACAGGAGCTGCTCATATGTATGTTCAAATTAAAGTTGAAGACAAAACAAGTCCATGAGAGCAAAAATATAACCTTGATAATATCCCTCCTGAATTAAGAGACCATTTTAAAATAGATTTGATGCATGGAACAGCAATGACCAACAACCAGAGGAATTGTGGGATGATATCAACAACATCATCCACGAAGAAAGCAAAAGGCCATTAAAAAACAGGAAAGGAAGAACAGACCAACATGGACATCAAAAAGACTCTGAAACTTGTCCTTGAACAGAGATTAGCTAAACCAAATGGAAGAAATGACAAGATAAAATGACAAGATAAAAGAGCTGAACAGAAGATTTCAAAGAGCAGCTCAAAAAGACAAAGTAAATTATTCTAATGAAATGTGCAAAGATCTGGAGTTAGGAAACCAAAAAGGAAGAACTCATTTGGTATTTCTCAAGCTGAAAGAACTGAAGAAAAAATTCAAGGCTCAAGTTGCAATATTGAAAGCTTCTATGGCCAAAATATTGAATGATGCAGGAAACATCAAAAGAAGATGGAAGGAATACACAGTCACTGTACAAAAAGAATTGGTCCATGTTCATGCATTTCAGGAGGTACCATGTGATCAAGAACCAAAGGTATTAAAGGAAGAAGTGAAGGCTAAACTGAAGGAATTGGCAAAAAACAAGGCTGCAGGAATAGAGATGTGATGTTTCAACTAGTGGAAGTCATGCTGGAGGCACTCACTCAGCTATGGCAAGAGATTTGGAAGACAGCTACCTGGCCAAGTGACTAGAAGAGATCCATACCTGTACCCATTCCAAAGAAAGGTGATCCCACAGAATGTGGAAATTATTGAACAATATCATTAATATGACATGCAAGTAAAGTCTTACTGAAGATAATCCAAAATGGTTGCAGCAGTGTATTGACAGAGAGCTTCCAGAAAGGCAAGCTGGATTCAGAAGAGGACATGGAATGAGGGATATGACTGCTGATGTCAGATAGATCTTGGCTCAAAGCAAAGAATACCAGAAAGATGTTTACTTGTGCTTTATTGACTATGCAAAACTATTTCATTGTGTAGATTATAACAAATTATGGATAATATTGAGAACAATGGGAATTCCAGAACACTTGACTGTACTCACGGAGAATCTGTACATAGATCAAGAGACTGTCACTCAAACAGAACAAGGGGATACTGCATGGTTAAAAGTCAGGGAGGGAGTGAATCAGGGTTGCATCTGTTCACCACACTTATTCAATTTGTATGCTGAGCAAAAAATCCAAGAAGCTGGATTATATGAAGAATGATGCATGAGAATTGAAGGAAGACTCATTAACAACCTGCAATATACAGATGACACAGCTTTGCTTGCTGAAACTGAGGATGCCTTGAAGCACTTACTGATAAAATTAAAGACTACAATCTGCTGTATGGATTACATACATATAAAGAAAACAAAAATCCTTACAACTGATTCAATAGACAGATTCATGATGGATGGAGAAAAGATTGAAGTGTCCAGGACTTCATGTTACTTGATTCTACAATCAACACCATTGGAAGCAGCAGTAAAGACATCAGATGATCTATTGCATTGGGCAAATCTGCTGCAAAAGACCTCTTTCAAGTGAGGAAGAGCAAAGATGTCTCCTAGAAGACTAGGGTGTGCCCAACCCAAGCCATGATATTTTCAATCACCTCTTATACATGTGACAGCTGGATAATGAATAAGGAAGACTGAAGAAGAGTTGATGCTTTTGAGTTGTGGTATTGGAGAAGAATGCTGTGGGTACCATGGACTGCTAAAAGGATTAACAAATCTGTCCTAGAGGAAGTGCATACTCCTTGGTAGTGAGACTGACTTCATCTCACCTACTTTGGTCATGCTGTCAGGAGGAATATGCAAAAGATATTATGCCTGTTAAAGTAGAGGGTCAACAAAGAAAGGGAAGGCCCTCAAGAAGATGGATTGACACAGTTGCTAAAATGATGGGCTCAGGTATAGCAGGCATTGTGAAGCTGGCACAGGACCAGGCATTGTTTTGTTCTGCTGTGCATAGTGTTGCTATGAGTCAGAGCTGACTTTACAGCACCTAACAACAACAACAATGAAGAACTGTACTCCAACAAATTTAAAAATTTAGAAGAAATGGACAGAAACATACTACTTAGCTAAACTAACACAGACTGAGATGGAAAAGTTGAACAGACCCATAAAAAAAGAAGAAATTTAACAAGTCATAAAAAAATTACTAATTAAAAACCACCCTGGCTCAGATGGTTTCATGAGAGAATTTTACCAAATGTTCAGAAGAGAACTGACTTCAATCCTAGTCAAATTATTCCAGAACACAGAAAAGGATGGAATCCTCTGAAGTTAATTTTATGAAGCAAGTATAACCTTGATACCAAAACCAGGCAAAAACATCACTCAAAAGGAAAACTACAGACCAATATCCCTCATGAAGGCAGATGCAAAATCTTCAACACATTCCTAGCCAATAGACTTCAACAACAGATTAAAAAAAAAAAAAAAATGATACATTATGACCAAGTGGGGTTCATACCAGGTTTGCAAGGATGATTCAACATTAGAAAAACAATCAACATCATACATTACCTAAATAAAACAAAGGAAAGGAGCCACATGATCATATCAATCGATGCAGAAAAAGAGTTTAATAAAATCCAACACCCATTCCTGATAAAAACTCTCAGCAAAATTGCAATAGAAGGGACATTCCTCAACATAAAAAAGGGTATATATGCAAAACCAATAGCCAACATTATTTTAAATGGAGAGAGACTGAAACCATTCTCCTTGCAAACAGGAAGCAGACAAGGCTGCCCTCTATCACCATTTCTATTCAACATTGTATTGGAAATCCAAGGAAGGACAATAAGGCAAGAAAAAGAAATCAGTCATTCAAATTGGTGAGGAGGAAGTAAAACTATCCCTATTTGCTGATGATATGATCCTATACCTGCAAAGCCCAAGAGACTCAGTAAAAAAATCTACTGGAACTAATTGAGAGATTTAACATAGCGGCAACACGCAAGATCAACATACAAAACTCAGTTTGATTCCTCTTCACCAGCAAAGAGATTGCAAAAAAGAAATAAATAAATTAATACCACTCACAATATCTACCAACAAAATAAAAAACTTGGGAATAAATCTTTCCAGGGACACAAAAGACTTGTACAAAGAAAACTATAAAATATTACTTCAAGAAACCATAAGAGACCTACATAAATGGAAGAACATACCATGCTTATGGTTTGGAAGATTGAGCATTGTGAAAATGTCAATTCTACCTGAAGCAATCTATACATTCAATGCAATCCCAATCCAGATCCTACCAACATTCTTTAAGGATATGGAAAAAACAATCACTAATTTTATATGGAAAAGAAAGAGACTCCAATAAGCAAAGCACTATTGAAGAAGAACAAAATAGGAGGTCTCACACTCCCCAATCTCAAAACCTACTATACAGCCACAGTAGTCAAAACTGCTTGATATTGGTACAATACAGACACATACACCAGTGGAATAGAATTGAGAACCCAAATATAGATCCATCGACCTATGGATCCTTTCTCCACACTTATTCAATCTATATACTGAGCAAATAATCTGAGAAGCTGTACCATATGAAGAAAAACGTGGTATCAGGATTGGAGGAAGAATCATTAACAACCTGAGATATGCAGACGATACAACTTTGCTTGCTGAAAGTGAGG
>NW_006921799.1:1386921-1433633 GCF_000298275.1 Orycteropus afer afer
GAAGCAAGAATGGCCAGACTTCGTCTCACCTATTTTGGTCATGTTGTAAGAAGGGACCATTCCCTGGAGAAGAATGTCATGCTTGGTAGGGTGGAGGGTCGATGAAAGAGGGGGAGGCCTTCAACGAGATGGATTGATACGGTGGCTGCGATGATGGGCTCAAGTATAGCAAGGATTGTGGGGCTGGCACGAGATCAGGCAGTGTTTCGTTCTGCTGTGCATGAGGTGGCTATGTCAGAAACGACTTGAGGGCACTTAACAACAACAACAACAACATATATGGCATAAATAAACTATCAACCATAACCCAAAGCACACAAACAGCAGAAGATAAACTAGAGGAATGTGACCTTCTAAAAGTTAAACTTTTATATGCTCCCAAAGAATTCTCCAAAAGAGTAAAAAGAGAACCTACAGATTGGAGGGGGAAAAAAAAAGTTGACAGTGACATATCTGACAAGGGACTTATCTTTAAAATTTATAGAAAAGTCCAACACCTCAACAACAAAAAGAGAAAAAATCCAATTAAGAAATGGTCAGAAGGCATGAATAGACACTTCACCAAAAAGGATATTCATGCAGCCAACAAACACATGAAGACATGTTTGTGATCATTAGCCATTAAAACCAAAAAAACAACCTCACTGCCATTGAGTTGATTCCAACTCATAGCAACCTCCTTTAAGTTTCCAAGGGAGTAAATCTTTACAGAAGTAGATTGCTCAGTCTTCCTGCCACGGAGTGGCTTGTAAGTTTGAACCACTAAACTTCTGGTTAGCAGTCAAATGCCTTAGGCAGTATGCTACCAGAGGTCCTTTCATTAGTCTTTAAATGCAATGCAGCACACTGCCACCGAGTCAAATCCTACTCACAGCCACCCATCCTTGGGTTTCCAAGGCAGTATCACTACGGAAGTAGATTGCCCAACCTTCCTTCTGAGTAATGTTCATTAGCCTTTAGAGAGATGCAAATCAAAACAATGAGATACCATCTGGTCCAAGCAATAATAGCAGATTTCAGTAAGGCAAAAACTAACAAATGCTGCTGAGAATGTGGAGAGATTGGGACTCTCATACATTTCTGATAGGACTGTAAAATGATACAACCACTACAGAAAGCAGGATGGCAATGCCTTAAAAATTTGGAATTAGAAATACCATTTGAGCCAGCAATTCAAATACTAGTTATATACCTTAAAGAAGTGAGAACCAGGACAAGAACAGATATATGCACACCCATGTTCATCACAGCACTATTTACAATAACAAAAAGATGGAAACAACCTAGGTGCCCATCAACAGAAGAATGGATAACCAAACTAGAGTACATACACACAATGCAATATTATGCAACCCGAAAGAATAACATAGAATTTGCAAAACACAGCATATTGTGGATGAACTTGGAGGACATTGTGCTGAGTGAAATAAGTCAATCACAGAAGGACAAATATTGTATTAGTCTGCTAGTGTAAAAAGTCAAGGAAAGGTTTATATATGGAACAACACTTTCTTTTTTGGTTACCTGGAGTGGGAGGGAGGGAACACTGCTAGATAGGAAGAGACAAGTATTGATTTGGGTGAAGGGAAAAGAATGTACCAAATGTGAGTGATCAGCACAGTGGTATCGAGGAAGAGGAAGACAGAGAGAAGTACAACAAAGATGAACCCTTTTGGACATACAGTGCTACATTGTTAGTGATGGCAGACATTGATCTACAGGTGTATAGATGGGTGGACAGGCTGAACGATCAGGTTTTTATAAGCAGGGGGTAGTGTGCCCATGACCATGTGTAGGGTTGGCAGATGATGTTTCTACAAGTGTATTTGTATGTGCTGTAAGAATGGTCAGGTATATAGTAGAGGCAACAAGGGAAAAGGTTGTGGTGACTTCTTGGCCATAGCCAGCTACCTGGAGGGAGAAAGTAGTTAGAGCTGTGGGCTCAGGACTATGGTTGCAGGGGACATCAAGATTATTGGTATAACACTGTACACAAAATTGTTCTGCATCTTATTTTGGTGAATAGCAATTGGGATCTTAAAAGTTTACAAACAGCCATCTAGATGCAACAATGGGTGTCTCATTATCCACAGCAAAGAAGAATAGAGAAACCAAAGAAAACAATTACTCCAAGGGACTAGTAGACCATGGGATCCTCAGCCTATATGACTGTGAGACCAGAACTAGATGATGCTGGCTTTCACTGTCAACCACTCAGAGGTAGATTGGTGCAGGAGATCCTGGATAGAGTGGGAAGGCAATGTGGAACAAAGCTCAAAATCATAAAACAAATTACCAGGTTTGCTGGTCTGATAGAGCCTCATGTGACCCCTGAGACCGTGGCCCCTAGTTGCCCTTCAGAACTGGAACTGAACTCACTCCTGTGGCTTCCAGCCAAATAATAGACAGCATTTGGGCTGAATATTTACATCAGGTAGATATACATTTACAAAGGTTAGATACACTCCTTGAGGATATCAATCATGGGAGAACAGAACATCTGTGTATGCACAGGGAGACAGCTCAGGGGGCAGAAGTACATGGGAAGGAAGAACACAAGGAACAGGTAACTATGGGGAGGAAGTGGGAAGAGAGCTGTTACATTGTGGGAAATTGCAGTCAATGTTATGGGACAAAATGTGTAAGAACTGATGTTTGGAGAATAAATTTACTCTGTAAACTTTCATCCAAATCACAATAAATTATTTTTAAAGGAATATTTGTTTGATATCATTTTATCATAGAAATATGTAAAGGTGAAAATGATTAACTATGTGAATAAAATTAATATAATTAAATAGGTTAAAGTTTAAGTACATAAAAAAGTAAAATTGTTTTTTACATTTACATTTTTCTAATAGTTTGCATATAAATTCTTTTGGATTTTCTACGTATACAATTATGTTGTCTGTCAGAATAAAAAGGCAGATTAGAGTCTTACCTATCTGTTATTATTCCTTTGCTTTTTGCATTTTTTCTTCTTTGTTTGCTTTGCCTTTTTGCACTGGCTAGAACAATACAATATAAAAATGATTCTCTTTGGCTGTTCTCAATCTTAAAGAAAAACTCTGACTGTTTTACCATTAAGTATTACATTTTTTGTAATTTATAAAATTTGTTTTCTAGGAAAATTAGCTAATTTACACATCCAAGTAAATGTTTATTTTCAGAATGGTTTGGATGATGTGTTAAATTCATCAATCAAAGTATTTTGGTATTTTCTTTGGAGTTTGCCACCAGAAATTTGTAAGATATATATATACATGCATACCTATACATATATATATTAACATAATACTATAAACACAATATTTTGTTTAAAATCATTAAGGTAAGTTCTTATTTGGTTTTTCTACCCCTTATATGAGTCGGGGGGCTGACTCGACGGCACATAACAACAACAACAACAACAACCCCTTATGTTTCCTAAGATTTCTCTCTATAACTCTTTAGTGAATTATTTTCAATAATATGTTAATAGATTAGACACCAACTATGAATCAGACATTTTAAATCAGACAACCATATGATCTACGATGCCAGGAATGACAATTTGTAAAGGAATGGCATGGCATTCATCATCACAAAGAATGTTTCAAGATCTGTCCAGAAGTACAATGCTGTCAGTAATAGGATACTATCCATACACCTACAAGCAAGACCAGTTACTATGATGTTATTCAAATTTATGCACCAATCACCAAAGCTAAAGATGAGGAAATTGAAGATTTTATCAACTTTTGCAGTCTGAAATTGACAAAACATGCAATCAAGATATATTAATTATCACTGGTGACTGGAATGCAAAAGTTAGAAACAAAGAAGAATCACCAGTAGTTGGAAAATTTGGCCTTGGTGACAGAAATAATGCTGGAGATCACATCATAGAATTTTGCAAGACCAATGACTTATTCATTGCAAATACCTTTTTTCAACAATAAAAATGGCAGCTATACATATGGACTTTGCCAGATGGAGTACACAGAAATCAGATTGACTACATCTGTGGTAAGAGGCAATGAAAAAGCTCAACATATCGGGCAAAATCAGGCCAGGAACTGACTGTGGAACAGACCTTCAATTGCTCATATGCAAGTTCAACTTGAAGTTGAAGACAATTAAAACAAGTCCATGAGAGCCAAAATATAATTTTGAATATATCCCTCCTTAATTTAGAGACCATTTAAAGAATAGATTTGATGCAGTGAACACCAATGAATGAACACCAGATGAATTGTGGGATGACATGAAGAACAAGATCCATGAAGAAAGCATGAAAAGACAACAAAAGAAGAAAAGACCAAAATGGATGTCAGAAGAGAGTCTGAAACTTGCCCTTGAATGGAGAGTAGCTAAATCAAATGGAAAAAATGAGAAGATTTCAAAGAGCAGCTCAAGAAGACAAAGCCATTTACTATAAGGAAATGTGCAAAGACCTGGAGTTAGAAAACCAAAAGGGAAGAACATGATCTGCATTTCTCAAGCTGAAAGAACTGAAGAAAAAAATTAAGACTTGAGTTGCAATATTGAAAGATTCTATGCGCAATATATTGAATGATGCAGGAAGCATCAAAAGAAGATGGAAAGAATACACAGAGTCACTGGACCAAAAAGAACTAGTTGATCTTCATCCATTTCAAGAGAACAGCATATGAACAATAACCAATGGTATTGAAGGAAGAAGTCAAAGCTGCATTGAAGGAATTGGTGATGAACAAAGCTCCAGGAGTTGATGGAATACCCATTTAGATGTTTCAACAAATGGATGCCCCACTGGAGGCACTCACTTGGTTATGCCAAGAGATTAATAAGACAGCTACCTGGCCAATTGACTGGAAGAGATTTGTATTGGTACCCATTCCAAAGAAAGGTGATCCTACAGAATGTGGAAATTATAGAAAAATATTATTAATATCACACGCAAGTAAAATCTTACTGAAGATAATTCAAAAATGGTTGCAGTAGTATATTGACAGAGAACTTCCTGAGATGCAGGCTGAATTCAGAAGAGGATGTGGAACAAGGGATATCATTGTTGGTGTCAGATGGATATTGGCTGAAAGCAAAGAATACCAGAAAGATATTTACTTGTGTTTTATTGACTATACAAAAGCATTTGATTATGTGGATCATAACAAATTGTGGATACATTGAGAAGAATACGAATTCCAGAACACTTAATTTTACTCGTAAGGAACCTGTACATAGACCAGGAGGCTGTCATTCAAACACAAAAAGAGAACACTGCATGGTTTAAAATCAAGAAGGAAGCACATCAGGGTTGTGTTCTTTCACCATACTTATTCAATCTATATGCTGAGCAAATAATCTGAGAGCTGGACTATATGAAGAACTTGGCATCAGGATTGGAGGAAGGCTCATTAACAACCTGCAAAATGCTGACAACACAACTTTGCTTGCTGAAAGTGAGGGTGACTTGAAGCACTTATTGATGAAGATTGAAGATTACAGTCTGCAGTATGGATTACATCTCAAAAAAAAAAAAAAACCCAAACATCTCACAACTGGACCTATAAGCAGCAGCATGATAAATGGAGAAAACAATATTGAAGTTGTCAAAAACTTCACATTGCTTGGTTCTATAATCGATGTCAATGGAAACAGCAGTCAGAGGACATAGCACTGGGCAAGTCAGCTGCAAGGGACCTCTTTCAAGTGCTAAGGAACAAAGGTGTCTCCTTGAGGACTGATGTGAGCCTGACATAAGCCATAATATTTTCAATCACCTCATATGCATGTGAGACCTGGACAATGAATAAAGAAGACCGAAGAAGAATTGATACTTTTGAGATGTGGTGCTGGTGAACAATGCTGAAAGTACCATGGACTGCTAAAAGAACTAACAAATCTGTCCTGGAGGAAGTACAGCCAGAATGCTCCTTGGAAGCGGGAATGGCCAGACTTGGTCTCACCTACTTTGGTCATGTTGCCATTCCCTAGAGAAGGATGTCATGGTTGGTAAGGTGGAGGGTCGACAAAAGAGGGGAAGGCCCTCAACGAGATGGATTGACACAGTGGCTGCAGCGATGGGCTCAAGTATAGCAGGGATCATGGAGCGGGCGCTGGACTGGGGCAGTGTTTCATTCTGCTGTGAATAGGGTTGCTACGAATGGGAGACGACCTGACGGCATCTAACAACAACAACAGAGGTCCATTGTATGTATATACCATATTTTGTTTGTCCATTTTTCCCTTGACAGATGCTTAGACTGTTTCCACCTTTGATATTGTAATAGCATGACAATGGACACTGGTGTGCATTTGTGAAAGACTTCATTACAGTAACAGTAATGAAGTAGTGGTACTGTCATAACAGTAGTTTACTGTTGTTTCCTCTTTTGCAGTTTTTTAACACTGAAATGCCAACATTAGCCTCCTTCTCCTATGAGATAAAGTTGTAAGTTGTGAGTTGTTGTAAGTTGTGGTTGGTCACCCCATCTTCTGAAAATGAAATGAAAAATATTGGCTAGATGTTTTACACCACACTCATTACTCTAACACACTTACCACTGCCATGCTATCTTTCTGAAATTCTGGGGCTTTTGAGAAGTTCTGATGGCTTAGCTTGATTACCTCTTTCTACAGTTTCTTATCCTTAGTGATCTCTCAGCCTCACATTATTCTTACCTGTGGCACAGATTGATATTTGTCCCCAGTATACATTTCCTCTCTTACTTGAAGTTGAATCCTCCTACCAGGTTTCAACAGAGCACATGTCCAATAAAAAACAAATGTAGACTTAGATTGGGAGAGGCTTTACTCACAGAGAATGTTACTGCAAGGGAGGAAAGAGACTATTATGATAGGGAAAGGCCTGTTAAAATAGGGAGAATTGAAATGGGGAGAATTTTCTAACCATAAATTCAGCAAGCTTCTCAAGAGTTAGGGAAATGTGGGGTTTTTCAGAGAATGATAGTAAACAGGCTAGGGGAAAAAAACAGATGTGGGGAAATGGGATCACAGGATGACTTCATTGGATAGTAAAGCAGATGTTTTACGCTGAGGTCAGCCTATACTCTGCTATTGTTGTTGTTGTTATTTGCCGTTGAGTTGGCCCCGACTCATAGCGACCCCTCCTTGGGTTTCCGAGGCAGTATCACTACAGAAGTAGGATTGCCCAACCTTCCTTCTGAGGAGTGGCTGGTGGATTTGAACCACCAGCCTTCTGGTTAGCAGTCAAGTGCCTTAGGCATTATGCTACCAGAGACCTTAAAGCAGGATAATGTATTGGCTCAGCCTGAGGATCGACCAAAATTCAGAGATTCAGGGAAAAGAGAGATGCTTAACAAAAGTTCAGTTAACAAGCATTCTGTTTCTGATTGATCATCGAAGGGAACAGTTCAGTTATTCAGTTATTCATTTATGAAGCATGGAATGGGAATTTAAAGGGTCTTTTTCTGGCCTTGTCATAGATAAACAAGGGGATACCTATGAATCTTCCAAAAAAAAATACTCATTGCTGTCATGTCAGTCCAGACTCATATATGAACTCTGGTAGCTTAGTGCCAAAGGCATTTGACTGCTAACTAGAAGGCTGGTGGTTCAAACTCACCAGCTACTCTTCAGAAGGAAGATTGGGTAATCAACTTCCATAGAGATACTGCCTCAAAAACCTAAGACAGTGTCCCTAGAGTAGGATCCGACTCGAAGGCAGTGAGTTTGGTAGACATATATATATTGCTGCTGTTGTGTGCCATTGAGTTTATTCCTGTATGACAGAGTAGAATTTACTCATAGAGTATCCTAAACTATAATCTTTATGAAACCACATCACCAGGTCTTTTCTCCTATGGAGTGACTGGTGAGTTTCAATAACCAACCTTTCATTTAAGCACTCAGTTCCTTAACCATCACACCATCAGGGTTCCTTATGTCCACATACAGACTATATTTTTATTCTTTATTACCCAGTACTCAAAACTTTTCTCTCTTCCTTGTGTCCCCCACTAGTTGAGGCATAAACATTGTTCCTTTACCTTGATTTTCAAAAAAATGATATACCAGGAAATCATGGAAATTTACTGAAGATCTGAGGATAACTAAATTCTAGTAATATTTAGGCACAGAACAGCTCTACAGTAAGCCTAATACAGAATATTACACATTATTCTTTAATTATGATTTAGATACAAAATAGGCCCATGAGGTTGGACTTACAAATTGAGTCATAACTGTTACTTTGGTTTCTCAATGGCAAACTTTCTTTTCTAGAAATTCTCCATCCTGTCACCAACATGCCACCTCCGTCTCTCACTCAAAATGTTCTCTCTCCCCAATTCCCAAGTGCTCTTATAGTCCAACTGATAAAACAGAGATTCCAACATGCTATTTAAGTTTGTGTAATTGTGAGAAAGAATTTCCAGAATTTAATTCTTATGAGTTCTCCAACCACAAGAATAGAAAGAATCAATTTTGTGACAGTTTTGATTAAGAAAACCCTTCATTTCTCCAGAATATCCACAGGAATACATTTGATACTTTTTTTTTTTTTAACTTAAAATAATTTTCCACATTTTTCACGTTCAAATATAATGTTTTCATATCTTAATAATGCAATCATATACATATTTTTACTCTGAAAAAAAATTATTTTCAAGACTGAAATTTAGCATAGCTTTTGCCTTTCTAAATAAATACATTTTTCTTGAGTTGAATAAAGTTGAACTGGACTGAACTGAATCAAACTGAGTTGTGAAACCATGGTTCATTTATTTGATGAAGATTACCTGTAGAATGAAATAGAAAATATAATTTTAAAAATATTCTGTTTTTATCATGGGTACAGCTTATATTTTTAAATGATGATTTCATTGCTACCCTGTTACTTTGTCATGGTTCTCTATTTGACTCTCTGAAGCTGGAGATAAAGTTATGATTTTATTCCTTTGTGATTTGCTGTGTTAGGTAGTGGAATCAAAGTGAATGAAGGTCGATTTCTTAGATATTTTCTGATCTCTGTCTTTACACAGCTGAGCCAAAGTTAGAGAGCATTTCTAGGTTTTAAAGTGCTGGTTATGTAAAAATCCTACAATCGTTAAGCAGGTAAGACCAAAATATAGCAGACAGCCATGGGACTAGAAATGAAATGGTTAGTTATGCCAAGGAAAAATGAATGTAATTTTTCTACCTCAAGATGAAATCTGACAAAGACGAACATCTTTTCCAAATTTTAGTTCCATTTTTCTCGGTTTTTATAAATCTCTTTACTTGTAATTAATTACAGTGTATGTAAATATGAGCATTGATTATGATTTTCATCTCCCTTTTCCTATCTCTGATCATTCATAAGCATATTTCTTATTTATGGGAATATGACTGACTTCTTTAGAGAAAAAAAAAAAAATGTCAGCAGAGTCTTCTTAGCAAACCTACAGGACAGAGTGAAACTGCCCCATAGGGTTTACAAGGCTGTGAATCTTTATGGGAGCAAACTGTCACACCTTCTCACATGGAGTGCTGGTGGGTTCCTACTACCAACCTTTCAGTTAGCAGCTATGCCCCCAGGGCTCTTGAGTTATCCACAGGCATAATTGTTCAGTGGAAAACTGAACAAAAAATTTGCATTTTGTTCTCTCAATATTCTATTTCCATGAGTCCCCTCTCCTTACTCATTATGTTCAGGGCCACCTTCATTCCCTGTGGCTACTCACCAACCTGGGCCCTTAATTCTGTTCATCCATGTCTTCCTTGACCCTTTTCTGCATCACTTCACTTTCTCTGTCAAATATTAATTATTCTCTTCTCCAAATTCTTAGAGTCCTATTTTTTTTCTTCTACAACTAATTCTCTAACCCTTTCTAATCTGACTTCCTTCCTGATCTCTTCATTAGAATAGCTCTCACAAAGGTCACTGAAGACCTCCACTGCCAAGTGTAAAGGACATTTTTAAGCTTTTCATGGCTGACATCTTAGCCGCATTCACAATAATTGATTACTCCCTATTTGTTTAAATGATCACTTCTCTTGGCTTCCATGACACAACACTGCCATGACAGGAGTACTTCATTCTTTTCTTGTCATTTTATACTGTCTCTCTATGTGTTGTTCCCAAACACATGCCTTCTGCTACATTTAAAATAGTACATTTCTATCATGACATGCCCCAGAATGGAAGGAAGCTGCGATAACTTCGGGCTGATTGAGTAACAGGGTGACTTTATAAAATCAGAAGTAGAGAATGAGATTTTAAGATGATGAGAAATATGAATAAAAACTCTATGAAATGATGAAGAACAGGAAGAACATCCAAGGTAGATAAGAGTAGGGAGATAGAGGAAGGGATATAGGAAGAATTATCAAGAGGGCAGGGATAAGTATAATGGGGTAGCAAGGTAGGGTTTTATGTTATCTTGTCTTTTCCTCCTTTCTCATTGCACAACAAATTTGACCACCAATGATAATAAGAGATTGTTGTCATTGATGTTGTTATGTGCCATCGAGTCGGACCCGACTCAGAGTGACCTCTCCTTGGGTTTCTGAGGCAGTATCACTATGGAAGTAGATTGCCCAACCTTCCTTCTGAGGAGTGGCTGGTGGGTTTGAACTGCCAGCCTTCTAGTTAGCAATCAAGTGCCTTAGGCACTACGCTACCAGAGCTCCCGTAATAATAATAAGAGAGAATAATAATAAGAGATAGGCATTTCAAATTAGTGGGGATAGCTAACTATGGAATGGTGTTTGGGACCTAAAGGAGGGTAATGATGCACTAAGATATGCAACAAGAAAAGAAAATTACTGGAATCACCATGTGTCAACATGCAAAATAGAAAAAAAGGAGGAATCTCTGTATACTAATTAAGGTAATGCTAGCAGTTGATACAAATGAATCCCAAAAATGTATAATGATACCTGCATGATAGAGATTTATTTTTAACTTATGTGAAAACCAAAGCAAGTGGTCCCTGATTAGTGAGGAAAAGTCCAATGCCACTAAGTCGATTTTGACTTATAATGACCCTATAGGACAGAATAGACCTGCCCCATGGGACTTCCAAAGCTGTAAATGTTTATAGAAGCAAACTGCTACAATTTTCTCCTACAGAACAAATGGTGGGTTTGGACCACTGACCTTTTCATTAACAGCCGTGCACTTTACCACTGTACCATCAGGACTCTTTGATTGATGGAGAGCTCTCACCAAACAGGGGCCCAAGATTCTTTCATATTTTGGCTCCTCTTTCTTCAAAACATGGATTCTAAGGTGTTCATCTGTGCTCACCTGTCTCAATCCAGCAGAAGGGATAAGAACATAGAAAATCATGCAGTATAAGATTTTATGGGCTGAGTCTAGAAGTGGAAAATATCTCTTCCACCCATATTTCATTGATCAAAACACAATTATGCCACCAGAGTGCCTATATACATATATATATATATATATATATATATATATGTACACACATATCACAGGGCAAAAAAGTTTTTCAACTTCTTAAGAAAAAAATGGTGGTTCTCAATTTCCAAGGTTTTCAGACTTCTTTGAATCTCAGAGCCACATCTGTCAATGGATTACTGAGAAACAACAAAAGTATCAGGTATTCATTAACACAAGAAGGAAATTATCCTGTCACTTGTGCAGTTGCAAATGCCATCGTTCTCCTATGGTGATAGAAGATAATTTGAAACCAGTCTCTCACTAACTGAGATGACAATGAAAACAAGTTAGCCCTGCTGGCTAATTCTGTTTTATGTATATTTTTGGCCAAAAGGCATTTACCTCTCCCAGTAAGCATGACTTTTACATCATTTTGAAAATATATATGCTGAAAGCACACAGCTGTAGGTATGCATTTATTGCAAGTGATATACTTATGTTTTTAGATGAGTAATTGACTACCATACCCTACACAGAGAAGGTACTGAAGAGATATTTGTCTCACTAGCTAGTAAATGGATTTTGAGTGTTTATTTTTATGTATCCGTAAATATAGTATGATTTGTATGCAAATATCTTTAATACATTTTTGCATCATAAACTGCATATACTATAACGAAGCTAATCTTCTTTAATATTAAAATATAGAATTATGAAAACAAAGAAATATGGAGACAGGAATTCACTGACAAAGGGAAATAGTACTTACACATTCCACAAAAGGCATCTCCAGGTCTTAATTATTCATTCATTCAATAAATTTTTAGGGATCCCATAAAGAACTAGTTGCCATCAAGTCTATTCTGACTCATGGAGACCCTATCTGTTTCAGAGTAAAACTGTACTTTATAGGATGTTGATGGCTGTGACTTTTTTTTTATTCCCCTGATGTCTTTTTCTTTTTTAATTTATTTTAAGAGTTTGTTTTACATTCAGCATTCATGTACATTTAGCTTCATTCCCCATTTACCATGCCCAACCCTAACCCAGTCTCCTTCCCTCCCTGCCCAGTAACCCTCCCCCTGTGCCCCTCATATTTATATAGTCCTATCTGTCCTGCATTACCTCTTCTGAATGTTGCCCCCCTGGTACCCAGTGGTCTATTGCTCCAAGGGATGTATTTCCATAGAGTATGTGAGTACGTAACCCTGGGTTGAGTGGTCTGCATATATATCTTGTTAACTATTGGGCTGAGAGCCAGCCCCTGGGAGTAGTTTTATTCCAGGGCCAGAATGTATCACAGGACCGTAATATTTGGGGGTCTCACCAGACCCCATCTGACCAGTAATTCTGGTCATTATTAAGTTTTTGGATTTTGTTACATGTTTTCAACAAAGAACCATCTGATAAAGAAATAAGGGAAACAATACCATTTACAATAACGTTTCCCCTCCCTCTCTATCCAGGGAGACAAACTTGTCTGTCAGTTTGTCTTACTGTGGTGACGTGTTGCTGTGAGTCATGTGGCTGTGCCACTGGTGTTTCAAACTAGCTTGCAGACTGAGACAGACTAGGAAGAAGGAGGAGGCCATCCACTTCTCAAAGAATTGGCCTGGGGAAACCTTGTGAATAGCAGAGAAACACTGTCTGATACATTACTGTACAAATTTATGAATAGTCCAGAAACATTGTCCAATACAGAGGAGAAAGATGAGTCCCTTAGCTTAGAACGCTCTCAAAGTAGGACTCGGCAAGAGTTCCATTATCAGAGTAAAATTAGCCTTACTCATATGGATAAGGGAAAGCTTTCAAGACCTCCATTTGCTGATATTGCACCACTCAAATTGAGGAGAAACAGCTGCAAACATCCATTAATAATTGGAACATGGAATGTACAAAGTACGTATCTAGGAAAAATGGAAGTTGTCAAAAATGAAATGGAACACATAAAGATTGATATTCTAGGCATTAATGAGCTGAAATGGACTGGTTTGGGCCATTTTGAATCAGACAACCATATGATCTACTTTGCCAGTACCAACAGTTTAAAGAGGGATGGTGTGACATTCATCATCACAAAAGATGTTTCAAGATCTGTCCTGAAGTACAATTCTGTCAGCGATAGGATAATATCCATATCCTTACAAGAAAGATCCGTTAATACAACTATTATTCAAATTTATGCAACAACCATCAAAGTCAAAGATGAGGAAATTGAAGATTTTTATCAACTTTTGCAGTCTGAAATTGACTGAACTTGCAATCAGGATGTGTTAAATATCACTGGTAACTGGAATGCAAAAGTTGGAAACAGAGAAGAATCACCAGTGGTTGGAAAATTTGGCCTTGGCAACAGAAATAATGCTGGAACTCGCATGGTAGAATTTTGCAAGACCAAAGAATTGTTCATTGCAAACACCTTTTTTCAACAACACAAATGGTGGCTCTACACATGGACTTCACCAGATGGAACACACAGGAATCAGTTTGGCTACATCTGTGGCAAGATGCTATGGAAAAGTTCAATATCTTCAGCCAAAACCAGGCCAGGAGCTGATTGTGGAACTGACCACCGACTGCTCATATGCACGTTCACTTGAAGTTAAAGACAATTAAAACAAATCCAAGAGAGCCAAAATATGATCTAGAATATATCCCTCCTGAATTTAGAGACCATATAAAGAATAGATTTGATGCATTGAACACCAATGACCGGAAAACAGAAGAATTGTGGGATGACATCAAGAGCATCATCCATGAAGAAAGCAAGAGGTCACTAAAAAGACAACAAAAGAAGAGAAGACCAAAATGGATGACAGAAGAGACTCTGAAACTTGCCCTTGAGCAGAGAGTAGCTAAAGCAAATGGAAGAAATGACAAGATAAAAGAATTGAACCGAAAATTTCAAAGAGCAGCTTGAGAAGACAAAGCTAATTACTATAATGAAATGTGCAAAGACCTGGAATTAGAAAACCAAAAGGGAAGAACAGGCTCGGCATTTCTCAAGTTGAAAGAATTGAAGAAAAAATTTAAGCCTCGAGTTGCAATATTGAAAGATTCTAAGGGCAAAACTATGAATGATGCAGGGAACATCAAAAGAAGATGGAAGGAATACACAGAGTCACTGTACCAAAAAGAACTGGTCAATTTTCATCCATTTCAGGAGTTGGCATATGATCTAGAACCAATGGTAATGAAGGAGGAAGTCGAAGCTGCAATGAAGGAATTGGCGAAGAACAAGGCTCCAGGAATTGATGGAATACCCATTGAGATATTTCAACAAACAGATGCCACACTGGAGGCAATCACTTGGTTATGCCAAGAGATTTGGAAGATAGCTACCTGGCCAACTGACTGGAAGAGATCCATATTTGTACCCATTGCAAAGAAAGATGATTCCACAGAATGTGGAAATTATCAAACAATATCATTATTATTGCACACAAGTAAGATCTTACTGAAAATAATTCAAAAAATGATTGCAGCAGTATATTGACTTTTTCTAATCGCCTCGTATGCATGTGAAAGCTGGACAATGAATAAGGAAGACCAAAGAAGAGTTGATGCTTTTGCGTTGTGGTGCTGGCGAAGAATGCTGAAGGTACCATGGACTACCAAAAGAACTAACAGATCTGTCCTGGAGGAAGTGCAGCTGAGATGCTCCTTGGAAGCGAGGATGGCCAGACTTCATCTCACCTACTTTGGTCATGTTGTCAGTCTCCATTCCCTGGAGAAAGATGTTATGCTTGGTAAGGTGGAGGGTGGACGAAAGAGGGGAAGGCCTTCAACAAAATGGATTGACACGGTGGCTGCAACAATGTGCTTAAGTATAGCAAGGATCATGGTGCTGGTGCGGGATTGGGCAGTGTCTCGTTCTGCTGTGCATGGGGTCGCTATGAGTCGGAAGTGACTCGACAGCACCTAACAACAACAACTATCCAGGATCTCCAGATTTGATCCTTTCCTGAGTGGTTGGCATTGGTAGCCGGGCACCATCTAGTTCTTCTGGTCTCAAGGGCCATCGTGTCCTAGGGCTGGTTGCTTCCAAATGCACCCCCCCTTTTGTTTTTGCACTGTTCTTTGCTTCCCATGCTAGGAGACCATTAGGTGCATCTTAGATGGCCGCTTGAAACCTTTTAAGACCCCAGTCACTACTCACCAATGTAGGATGAGGAACAAGGTTTTTATGTATTTTGTTGTGCTAAGTGAGTCTGGTGTCACTTGAAATGGTAAATCTGTTGAATCTCTCTCCCATAATGTCTGGGTGTCTGTGAGGGATTGTTCTGTGTCTGTCTTCTTTTGTTTCTGTAAGGACTGAAGCTATTTTGTATCACTGGTATCTGTGCAAGATTAGCCTCCTCTGAATCTATCCTTGGTCTAGAGTATACTCCTATTCCCTGACCCCCATCTGGTCCTCTCAGGTGTTTATGTGTTTATCTGTAGCATGGGGTTTGGTGTTAACAGTAATGCAGTTTTGTGGGCATAGTGATTGGTATTAGCATCTGTCATCTATCTCCTATGTGCACAGTTCCATGTCCTCCCTTTTCCTAATGTTATCAGGGTAGTCTCAGACTCTTTCCATATATCCCTCCCCTTGCCCAGCATGTGGACCCCAACTTGCCTGAAATTAATCCTTCCCCATCCCAGTAACCTACAACGTGAGTCCCCTTTCACAAGCAAACCCTTCTTTGTCTTTTTACTGTAATTGGCTAATACACTACTTATCTTTCTGTGATTGACTTATTTTACTCAGAATAATGTCCTCCAGGCTCATCCACATAATGAGATGATTCACTTATCCCTCATTGTTCTTTAATGTAACATAGCATTCCATTGTGTGCATGTACTATAATTTGGTTATCCACTCATCTGTTGATGGGCATTTAGGTTGTTTCCATCTCTTTGCTATAGTGAATTGTGCTGCAATGAACATAGTTGTACATATGTCTGTTCATGCAGTCTCTGACCTCTTTAGGTTATATTCCTAGTAATGGAATTGCTGGATCAAATAGTATTTCTATTTTCAGTTTTTTAAGGAAATGCCATCCCATATGTCACAATGGTTGCACCATTTTACAATCCCACCAGCAGTGCACAAGAGTTCCAATCTCCCAGCAACCTCGCCAGCATTTGTTATTTTCTGACCTGTTGAACTTTGCTATTATTGCTCGGGTGAGATGATATTTCATTGTTGTTTTGATTTGCATCTCTCTAATAACTAATGATTGTGAGCAATTACTCATGTATTTGTTGGCCACCAGTATATCATAATTGGTGAAGTGTCTGTTCAAGTCTTTTGCCCATTTATGAATTAGGTTATTTGTCTTTTTGGTGTTGAAGTGTTGAAGTTTTCTATAGATTTTTTAGATAAGTCCTTTATCAGATATACCATAGGCAAATATTTTCTCACAATCTGTAGGTTCTCTTTTTACCCTTTTGATGAAGTCTTTTGATGTGCACAACAATTTAGTTTTTAAAAGGTCCCAGTCACATAGCTTCTTTTCTACTTCTTGGGCATTCTGGGTTATGCTTGACAGTCAGTCTATTTATGCCATAAATTAGGGCTCCCAGATTTGCCCCTATTTTATCTTTGATTAATTTTACAGTTTTGAGTTTTATGTTTAAGCCTTTGATCCAGCTTGAGTTTTTATTTGTGTGTGTGTATGGGGTAAGGTATGGGTCTTGTTTCATTTTTCTACAAGTGGATATCCAGTTTTGCCAGCATCGTTTGTTAAAGAGGCTGCCTCTTCCCCATTTAATGGGGTTTGGACCTATGTCAAAGATTAGCTGTCTACAGATAGATGGGTCTATATCTGGACCTTTGATACTGTTCCTTTGGTCTGTCTGTCTATCGTTGTACCAGTACCATGCTATTTTGAAAACTGTGGCTCTATAGTATTTCTTAAGATCCAGGAGTGTGAGACCTCCCACTTTGTTTTTCTTCTTCAGAAATGCTCTGCTTATCCGAGGTATCTTTCCTTTCCATATGAAATTAGTGATTGGTTTTTCCATGTCCTAAAAAAATTTGTTGGTATCTGGATAAGTATTGCATTAAATGGGTAGATTGCTTTAGGTAGTATTGACATTTTCACAATATTCAGCCTACCTATCCATGAACAAGGTAGGTTCTTCCATTTATGTAGTGCCCTTGTTGTCTTTTGTGGCAGTGTTTTATAGTTTTCTTTGTATAGGTCTTTTGTGTTTCTGGTAAGGTACATTCCTAGATATTTTATCTTTTAGGAGCTGTTGTAGATGGTATTGTTTCCCTTCTTTCTTTATCAGAGGGCTCTTTGTTGGTGTAGAGGAATCCAACTGATTTTTGTATGTTGATCTTATATCCTGACACTTTGTTTAAACTCTCTATTAGTTCCAGTAGTTTTTTATTGAGTCCCTTGGGTTTTCTATGTACAGGATCATATCATCTGCAAATAGAGATAGTTTTACTTCTCTTTACCAATTTGTATGCCTTTTATTTCTCTTTCTTGCCTTATTGCCCTGGCCAAGATTTCCAATACAATGTTAAATAGAAGTGGTGATAGAGGGCATCCCTGTCTCATTCCCATTCATAAGGGGAATGCCTTGAGTCTTTCTTCATTAATAATGATGTTGGCATTGGCTTTGCATATATTTTATTATGTTGAGGAATTTCCCTTCTATCCCTATTTTGCTGAGAGTTCTGAACAGGAACAGGTATTGGATTTTATCAAATGGCTTTTCTGCATCGATTGATATAATCATGTGGTTCTTTTGTTTTGTTTTGTTTATGTGGTTGATTACATTGATTGTTTTTCTGATGTTGAATCACCTTTGTAAACCTGGTATGAATCCCACTTGGTCTGGGTGTATTCATTTTTTGATATGTTTCTGGATTCTGTTGGCTAGGATTTTTTTTAAAAGATTTTTGCATCTATGTTCATGAGGGATATCGGTCTGTAGTTTTCCTTTTTAGCAGTGTCTTTTCCTGGTTTTGGTATTAGTGTTATGCTTGCTTCATAAAATGAGTTTGGGAGTATTCCACATTTTTCCATGTTCTTGAATAGCTTGAGTAGCATAATTGTCAACTCTTCTCTGAGTATTTGGTAAAATTCTCCAGTGAAGCCATCAGGGCTGGGACTTTTTTTTTTTTGTTAGTTGTTTTTTTTTTTTTTTTTTTATGGCTAGCTCAATTTCTTCTTTTGCTATAGGTCTGTTCAGGGATTCTGTCTCTGAGTGGGATAGTTTACATAGGTCTTGTGATTCTAGAAACTTGTCCATCTCTTCTAGGTTCTCAAATCTCTTAGAGTACAGTTTTTCATAACATTCTGTCAGGATCTTTTATATTTAGTGGTTCTGTTGTGATGACAATCCTTTTCATTTACAATTCTTGTGAATTGGATCTTCTCTTTCTTTTCTTTTGTTAGATTTGCCAATGGTTTTTCGATTTTGTTAATGTTTTTGAAGAATCAGCTTTTCATTTTGCTAATTTTCTCTCTTTTTTTGTTTTGTTTTGTTTTCTGTTTCATTTATTTCTGCCTCTGGTCTTTATTGGGAGCTCTGGTAGCATAGTGGCTAAGACACTTGCCTGCTAACCAGACGGCTGGCAGTTCAAACCCACCAGCCACTCCTTGGAAGGAAGGTTGGGCAATCCTACTTCCGTAGTGATACTGCCTCGGAAACCCAAGGAGGGGTCGCTATGAGTCGGGTTTGACTCGATGGCACATAACAACAACAACTGGTCTTTATTATTTTCTTACTTCTAGATACTGTAGGATTCTTTAGTTATTCTTTTTCTAGTTGTTGGAGTTGATGAGTTAGGGTGTTGACTTTGTTTCTTTCCTCTTTTTTGATATACGCATTTATTGCTATAAACTGTCCTCTGGGTATTGCTTTTGCTGTGTGCCATAGATTTTGGTACAATGTATCTTCATTCTGATATGTTTCTAGGAAGTTTTTATTTGTTCTATTAACCAGTAGTTTTTGAGCAGTGAATTGTTCAGCTTCCACTTTTGATGTTTTTTCCTTGATCTTCTTATTATTAATTTCTAATTTTATAGCAGTGGTCTGAGAAACTGCTTGGTAGTATTTCAATGATTTTGAATTTATTGAGGCTTGTTTTATGTCCTAACATATGATCTACTCTGGAGAAGGATCCATGTGTACTGGAAAAGAATGTGAATTGTGTTTTTGTTGGGTGGAATGCTGTGTATATGTCTGTGAGGTCAAGTTGGTTTGTTGTATTGTTGAGTTCTTCTGTATCTTTGTTGAGTTTTTTTTCTAGTTGACCTGTCCCTCTTTGAAAGTTGTGTGTTAAAATCTCCTACAACAATTGTAGAGTTAGTTACTGTCCATTTAATTCAGTTAATATTGGCTTCATGTGTTTTGGAGCATAAATATTTATTATCGTAATGTCTTTCATTGGGTGCATAAATATTTATTATCGTAATGTCTTCTTTGTCAAATGACCTTTTCAGCATCATATAATGTCCTTCTTTGTCTCTTATGTTTTTCACCTTAAAGTCTATTTTATCAGAAATTAATATTGCTACTCCTGCTCTTTTTTAATTACCATTGTCTTGGTATTTTTTTTCCTACCCTTTAGCTCTTAATTTGTTTTTATCTTTGTGTCTAAGATGGATCTCTTGTAGGCAACATACTGATGGGTCTTCTTTTCTTATCCAGTCTGCCACTCTCTTTCTTTTGATTGGTGCATTTAGTCCATTCACAGTGAGTGTAATTAGTGATAGATATGAATTGATTGCTGTCATTCTATTGTTTTTTTGTCATGTTGGTGTTTCCTTGATCCATATACTTTTCTGTGCTGAGTTCAATTTGTTGTTATATGCTTCCTCTCTTTTCTTTATTTGGTTTTATGCTTATTAAACCCATATGTTTTCCTTCCTTCTGGATTTCCTTAGGAGGATTATTAATTTTCTCTGTGGTTACCTTTGAGTATATTCTTGTCTCTGCATTTTTAGAATGGTCCATACTGTGAAGACATTGCCCAGTTTTCCTCTCCATTTGGAAGTTTGTACCTAGAAGTTTTATTCCCTCTAATAGGTTAATTGCTGTTTCATATGCAGGTTGGCTTCCTTGATTTTTAGTGTACAATGTTTTATGGTCTTATTCTGAGTTTCTATTTCTAATTTGGTTTTAGTGTTGATGTGATGCATCCCGTTTTGTTGATCTCTGCTGTGGGTTCTCTATTGGAAGGACTTCCTTAAGCATTTCTTGTAGGGTTGGTCTGGTTTTCACAAAATCCCTTAATTTCTGTTTCTCTGGGATTGCCTTGATTTCACCTTCATATTTGATGGACAATTTGACTAGATATAGGATTCTTGGTTGGAAGTTCTTTTCCTTCAGTGTTTTATTATATACCATTCCATTGCCTTCTTGCCTGCATGGTTTCTGCTGAGTAATCGGAGCTCAGCCTAACTGTTTGATTATCATAATAATATTTCTTTTGTCCTGGGCAGCTCTCAAAATTTTGTCTTTGCCTTTGGTTTTGGAGAATTTGATTATAATAGCCTCAATGTTTTTCTCTTGGGATCTATCTTTTATGGGGTTCTATGAGCTTCATGGACAAATATCTTTTCTTCCTTTATGATATGGGGAAATTGTCTGTTAGTAGGTCTTCCACAATTTTCACAGTGTTTTATTTTCCCCTCTTCTTGTTCTGAAATTCCAATGAGGAGTATGTTATTTCTTTTCATGTCATTCCATATAAATCTTGTTGTTGTTGTTGTTTGCCATCGAGTCAAACCCAACTCATAGCGACCCCTCCTTGGGTTTCCGAGGCAGTATCACTACGGAAGTAGGATTGCCCAACCTTCCTTCCGAGGAGTGGCTGGTGGGTTTGAACTGCCAGCCGTCTGGTTAGCAGGCAAGTGTCTTAGCCACTATGGATCTTAGGTTCTCTTCATTTCTCTTAAATCTTTGTTCTGAATTTTCTTCATACAGGCTGGTGTCCAGGGATTTGTCTTCTAGTTGGTATATGTGTTCTTTAGCCAGTTCTATCCTACTCTTTTGTATTTCTACTGTATTGTGTAATTCTGTAATATTGGTATTCATCTTCTGGATTTCTAACTGCTGTTTTTGTGTAAGTTCTGATTGTGCACTTATCTTGTTATTTTGTTCTTGAATGATTTTCCTGAGTATTTCCAGGAAACTCTCTGTGTTCACCTTGCTTCTGTTTGGGGTTTCCTTAGGCTCTTGTAAAGCTCTATAAACATTCTAAATTCCTTCTCAGATAATTCTATTGCCTCCTCTTCCTCCATGTTTAATGAGACCTTTGTTCACAGTTTTGCTTCTAATGCCTTGTCCTGTTATTTTATTGTTTTTCTTTTTTTTTTTTTTTTTTGAGGTTGCCTGTTGTTTCCTAGACATTTTGAGGTTGTCTTTAACTGTTGGTTATGTATTGATTTGTTTTATCTTGGTTTTATGGTTTAATATTTTGAAAAGGTGGAGCCAGTGTATTTTATTTATTTATTTATTTTTGGTTTAATTCAGGTATGCTGGCTTGCTCTGCAGTTTTCTTTGTGATAATGGAATTGCTGTGTGGAATGTGGATGTAGGTCTCTGTTTGTCATAGAGGGTTTAGAATTTGAATCAGCAGGTATTACAGTGGCTGGATGTGATTTTTCTATTGGATGTGTGAGGGTATCGGTGGAGAAGGTAAGAGGGGAAGAGAGAAGGAAGGGAAGCTCCAAGTTGCTAGGGGAGATTTCTAGGGCTTTGAGTGGGCTGCTAATGATGACATTGTACTGTTATTCACAGGCCCGCAGCTCAAGTTCAGCAAAGACTCCCGTTGTTAAGGGGTAACCACTTTCTGTCAGGCTCGGACACATGCAAAAACCCTGCTCTCAAGTACCCTCCATACCACAAAGCCCACCCAAGACAACTGACCTGCTCCGCAATCTGCTGTGGGAGTTCCTCCCAGGCCTCGTGCACTTGCACCTTCCAGTGATCTCTCCACTTGGATTTCAGCAGTGCTTGAGTGAGGGAAATGCCTCCTCACACCCAGCAGACCCAAGATTACCAACAAAGTCAAGCACTGGCCCCTCCATGCCAAAACACTGGCCCAAGCCCCTTCTCATGGTCCACTGCAGGAGTTCCTTCCAGGGCCTGCCCACTTGCGGCATTAATGGTCTCTGCTCAGATTTCAGTGGTGCTGGAAGTGCCTGCTCACACCCAGCAGACCTAAATTTACCAATAAAAGCAGTTGTTGAAGGTAAATCTGTGGGGTGAGCACTGATATACTGGTGTGGTACATCTTCTTCCCTAACCCAGGGAGGTTTCCATTTGTCCTTCTTGCTTGCCAGTCAGCACTCCCCCAGAGAGGTCTCTGATGGACTTTCTTGCCGGCCAGTCAGTGCTCCTCAGGGTAAATTCTCCTGTTATTTTTCCCTATCCCCTTTAGTTTGGCACACTCTGACTTTGTGAGCTGTTTAGAGCACCAGAATCCCTATTTCAGACTGCTGCACCTAGTTTTCCAGGCCACTCCTTCAGAGGGAAGATGGGGCAATCTACTTCCATAGTGATACTACCTCGGCTACCCAAGGAAGGGTTGCTATGAGTTGGGTCCGACTTGACGGCACATAACAACAACAACAACAAGAAGATGGTAGAGGGAATTAGCATGGGGACTACTGACCGGATGCCATTTTCCAGGCTCTGATGGCTGTGACATTTTGGAAGCAGATCACCAGGCCTATCTTCTGAGACACTTCTGGGTATGTTAGAACACCATCCTTTACAATTAGTAGCCCATGTATAACCATATGCACCACCAAGGGACTCATAGGGATCTTGTAGCACCTGCTTATTCAAAGTGTAGAGAGTGAAAAACAGCAACATGAGCATGACTTGTAGCTTGTTAGAAATGCACCATTTCGGACCCTACTCAGATTTCCTGAATGAAAACATTTTTAACAAGATCCCCAGGTGATTTGTATGCACATTAAAGTTTGAAAGCACTGCTACATAGAACTTTTCACATCAACGATCATTGTTTAAATAGCACTAAGCAATTAGACATATGCTGCAGAGCAGTGGTTCTCAACTGGGGGCAATTTTGCCCAAAATGGGACTTTTAGACTGGAGACCAGTGTCAGATTACCCAATTAGCAAGATCCCCAATAAGCAAGATAAGTACAGTCTTACTTGTGCTTACATGTTAATCTGTAGTGAATAATTTCACATTTTTTTACCATATCAAAGATTCTACTTCTAGGTATGTGGACATCTGTCTCTCTCTCAACCCATAGCACCTTCCTACAGAATTAAAGCCCCTTTTCAAATTTACAATCCCTGATGGGGTCTGAGTACCTAGTAAGCAAGGTAAGCATGAGGTTGTAAAGCCCATGTGAAATTGTTCACTAGACATTAGTAAGCACAAGTAAGCTTGTGTTTACCTTGTTTACTGGAGACATTTTTGATTATCACAACTGGCATAATGTTACTGGCATCTAGTGGGTACAGTCCAGGGATGCTATTAAGATTTCTATAATGCAAAGGACAGCCCCCCAAACAAGGAATTACCCTGTCCAAAATGTCAACAGTACCATTGGTGAGCAGCCCAGGAAAAACTTTAGTGGTTATCAGAATTACTTGGAGGGATTGTTAAAACATGGATTACTGAACCCCACCACCAGCGTTTCTGATTATAGGTCTGGGCTGGGGCTTAATAATTTGCATTTCTAAATTTCTAGGTAATCCGTATGCTGCCAGCATGGAAACCACATCTTGAGCACATGAGTATAGAGTGACAGGAGATCCTATTGACCCACTGTTTCCTTGTGCTTTGTTGGCTCTACAAATTCCTTGCTCCCAGTTGCCTTGACCCTGACATTGATTGACCTGGAGCTTCCCAAGTTAACTAGTACCCAAGGTGCTTTGACACTTAGAGGTTGACAAGGGAAACTATGCAGAGAAATGTTTTAGGGTGGCTTGGTTGGGGTCGTGGTGGAAGATGTAGACAGTGCTGCATCAACAGAGAAGATACAGCACCATTGTCATTTTACAGATGATACCAGATGGCAGCTAAATTCAGAGTCCAGACTGCCTGAGGGGCTTGCTAATTACAAGAGACTTCAGCTGCAAGAAACACCCTAATCACCCAATGGCAGCTGGCAGCCCCGGGGAAGGCCGGATTGACAGTAGAAATTTTTGTTTGGTATAAAGTAGGACATAAAGGGTAAAAAATGACAAGTTCAATTTGGACCTTATTTAGCAGAGAAAGAGGGAGATACTTATGATAGGGGTGTCTGGGGAGGGAGCAAGGCGAACAGGTAGGTTCAAGACCATGTGAATGCAATTAGATGGGAATCAGCAAGGAAAGTAGGGAGCAGCTGGAGTCCAGGCTGGGTCCTGAGGGAGCCTGCTGTCCCAGGCATCCCTGTACCCTCTGAGTGGTGGCCAGCTTCCCAGCAAAAACTTTAATGTGAAATGTGTGGTATCTACTTACTGCCTACTGATTATGTGCTCTACTGTGTGTCAGGTCTTTTTTTTTTTTTTTTTTTTTTAAGGAGCTGGGGGTGGGTGGAGGTATAGATTGAACACCTTTCTGAAAAAAGGCAGACAGACATCTTCTGCTTTGTTTAATCAGCTAACTGCCTTTCTTTGGTTGGCAACCAGCACTGAGATAATTTTGGTCTATGGGCGGCATTTAGCAAAACCCCAGGACTGCGTGTGAGGGAAAAGCAGCAGGGAGGAGAACAACTACTCCAGCAGCTGTTTCTGGGCTAAACCCCAAGTCCAAGTGTTTGGGCCAAGTTCACAATATTCTCCTTAGCTGGAAATTTCAACAAAATTGAGAGTCAGAGAAATGCATCTATCTGCCTATCGTTCTTTTTTTCTATCTATCTTTATAGCTTAATATAGTGGTATAGGGAGCTCTGGTAGCATAGTGGCTAAGACACTTGCCTGCTAACCAGACGGCTGGCGGTTCAAACCCACCAGCCACTCCTCGGAAGGAAGGTTGGGCAATCCTACTTCCGTAGTGATACTGCCTCGGAAACCCAAGGAGGGGTCGCTATGAGTCGGGGCCGACTCGACGGCAAACAACAACAACAACAACAATAGTGGTATAGGATTTTTAAAAATTCTCTTCTTTTGAAATTTGATTTTACACTGAAAATCATAGTAGGCATGAAATCCCATGTATGTTCACATTTCAAAACTACTTCAGTTTATTTTGTCCCCTGTAATTTTGGGAAGGGTATAAGACAAAATCCATTTCCAGAGAGAAAACATTTATTAGTTCTTCTCAAACACACCTTATTTTTCCTCTCTAGATCTCTTTCATCACAAGTCCAATATGAGCATCTGGCAAGCCCATTTGAGCTGTCTCTCTCCCACTTCTGTTGTCTTCCTCTCTGCAATTCCACCCACATCTGACCACCCCTTGAGAGAGTGTAGAGCAGTGTTCATCTTAGGACAAAGGTGCAGAGGGCTTCTTTGCAGTCAACTAATATGCAAGCTCAAGACATTCAGATTCTTCACTAATTAGCCTCCATCAATCAAACCAACCTTTCTCTAGCTAAGGTAAAGCAGGGACCTCACAGCTAAGATCAGTGTTTGTTATTTAGCTAAAAGAATAGAGGGAAAATAACAGAACCTCCACCCCACCATCCTACAAGCATTTTATTCCATAATCTACCCATTCATGACTGTCTGCTTGCCTCCCACACCTCTAACATGGACACACTGGATGTTTTTTGCAAGTGTTATACTGTTGTTGTTATTATGTGTCCTCGAGTCAGACCCAACTCATAGTGACTCCTCCTTGGGTTTCCGAGGCAGTATCACTACAGAAGTAGATTGCCCAACCTTCCTTCCGAGGAAGGATTAGTGAGTTTGAACAGCCAGGCTTCTGGTTAGCAGTCAAGTGCCTTAGGCAGTTTTATACTATGTCTATGGAAACATTGAATATATACTTTTTGGATAGATACAAGAACATGATATTTTAACTAGGTTTTGCTTTTATGCAAACCCAGTAACCCAGTTGCCATCAAGTTGATTCTGTCTTAGAGACCCCATATATGTTAGAATAGAACTGTGCTCCATAGCATTTTCTATGGCTGATTTTTCAGAAATAGCCAGGCCATTCTTCCTAGGTGCCTCTGAGTACACTTGATCCATCAACCTCTCAGTTAGCAGCCAGGCATGTTAAATGTTTGTACCACCCAGGGACTCCTTTGCTTATACATGGTCAATTCTTCTGTGGGAGCAAATTTCTTCACTTAGAGGTCAGAAGCAAGTCAGTGTCTAATGAAAAAAATGAAAAAAATAACAGTATCAAGTTCTCCCTGTAATGCTTCAAGAAGATCTCTATTCATTGGGCCAACAAATTTCATGTTCTTGTGTTGTTGTATAATTTCTCCAAAAAATTACACCAGAAGTACAAAAAGAACTTCACCTCTTAAATAAGTCTGTGGGTCCGATGTGCTTATGTCCAAGCAACTGGGAAAATGGCAGGTACAGTTTTGCTTCTGTTCTAAACTCCAGTTGCTCTGGAAATTTTAACATTTATTAGTATGAATACAGAGCTCATAATTATCCACAGTTATCCATGTGTTAACTATAAACACCTCGTGCACACATATCAGTGTAATAAACTTGGTAGTAGAACTTAATTTCCCATCATAGACACAATGTAATTTTTATGATAACTCTAAAGATATTAAAGGATAACATCTATGAACTGCAATATTCACAATATGATTAAAGTACAACCATACTTGGATTAAGATACAACCAATCAAGTTGCAAATACAGGCTGTGTGTATTTTTCAGCAGAGATCTGGGACTCAGATTCTACCCTTGTCTCATAGATGTAAATACCTAATAAATTACCAGTTCCTTTTGCTGAAGATGCTCACTTACCAGCAGTAGGTTTAATGAGGCCTGGCTCTAGAACTTACATATTTAAATGTTGTATTATGAGTAGGTCTCTCTATATATCCTTTGTTTCCCTACTAAATATTTCTTACCATCTTCTGCATGTTGTTGTTGTTAGGTGCCGTGGAGTCGTATCCAACTCAGCGACCTTGTGTACAACAGAATGAAACACTGCCTAGTCCTGTATCAGCCTCATGATCCTTGCTATACCTGAGCCCATCATTGCAGCCACTGTGTCAATCCATCTCATTGAGGCCTTCCTCCTTTTCATTGACCCTCCACTTTACCAAGCATGACATCCTTCTCCAGGGATTGGTCCCTTCTGAGAACATGATCAAAGTAGGTGAGATGACGTCTGGCCAGCCTTGCTTCCAAGGAACATACCGGCCGCACTTCTTCCAGGACGGATTTGTTAGTTCTTTTAGTAGTCCATGGTACTCTCAGCATTCTTCACCAATGCCATAACTAAAAAGCATCAACTATTCTTTTTGCTGTTGTTGTTGTTATGTGCCGTCGAGTCAAACCCGACTCATAGTGACCCCTCCTTGGGTTTCCGAGGCAGTATCACTACAGAAGTAGGATTGCCCAACCTTCCTTCCGAGGAGTGGCTGGTGGGTTTGAACCGCCAGCCGTCTGGTTAGCAGGCAAGTATCTTAGCCACTATGCTACCAGAGCTCCCAACTTTTCTTTGGTCTTCTTTACTCATTGTACTGTTCTCACAAGCATAAGAAGTAATTGAAAATACCATGGCTTGGATTAGGCACACCTTAGTCTTCAAGGACACATCTTTGCTCTTCAACACTTGAAAGAGATCTTCTGCAGCAGATATGCCCAATGCAATATATCATCTGATGTCTTGACTGCTGCTTCCATTGTTGTTGATTGTAGATCCAAGTAATATGAAGTCTTTGACAACTTCAATCATTTCTCCATTTATAATGATGCTCTTTATTGGTCCAGTTGTGAAAATTTTTGTTTTCTTTATATTGAAGTGTAATCCATACTGCAGACTATAGTCTTCCATTTTCATCAGTAAGGGCTTCCAGTCATCCTCACTTTCAGCAAACAAAGTTGTGTCATCTGTGTATTGCAGGTAGTTAATGAGTCTTCCTCCAATCCTGATGCCACATTCTTCTTCATATAATCCAGCTTCTCTGATTATTTGGTCAGCATACAAATTGAAAGGATACAACCCTGATGCACTCCTTTCTTGATTTTAAACCATGCAGTATTTCTTTGTTCTGTAGTACAGGTTCCTCATGAGTCCAATTAAGTGTTCTGGAATTCCCATTCTTCTTGATGTTATCCATAATTAGTTATGATCCACACAATCAAATGCTTTTACATAATCAATAAAACACATCTTCTGGTATTCTTTGCTATCAGCCAAGGTCCATCTGACATCAGCAATGATATTCCTCATTACACTTCCTCTTATGAATCCAACCTGCCTTTCTGGAAGTTCTTTTTCAATATACTGCTGCAATCATTTTTAAATTATCTTAAGTAAGATTTTACTTTCATGTGATGTTAATGATAGTGCTTGATAATTTCCACATTTTCTGGGATCACCTTTCTTGGAATGGGTACAAATATGGATCTCTTCCAGTCAATGAGCCAGGCAGCTGTCTTCCAAATCTCTTGGCATAGCTGCCGAGTGAGTGCCTCCAGCATGCCTTCCATTTGTTAAAACATCTCAATTCCTACAGACTTGTTTTTTGCCAATTCCTTCAGTGCAGCCTCTATTTCTTCCTTCAATACCTCTGGTTCTTGATCATATGCCACCTCCTGAAATGCATGAACATTCACCAATTCTTTTTGGTAGAGTGACTGTGTATTCCTTCCATCTTCTTTTGATGGTTCCTAAATCATTCAATATTTTGCCCATAGAATCTTTTAATATTGCAACTCAAGGCTTAAATATTTTCTTCAGTTTTTTCAGCTTGAAAAATGCAGATTGTGTTCTTCCTTTTTGGTTTTCTAGCTCCAGGTTTGAATATTTCATTATATTAATTGACTTGTCTTCTGAAGCTGCTCTTTGAAATCTTCTGTTTGCTCTTTTATCTTGTCATAGCTTCCATTTGTTTTAGCTACTCTCTGTTCAAGGGAAAGTTTCAGAGTTTCTCCTGACATTCGTTTTGGTCTTTTCTTCCTTTCCTGTCTTTTTAATGACCTCTTGCTTTCTTCATGTGTGATGTTCTTGATGCCATCCCACAATTGGTTTGGTTTTCATTCATTGGTGTTCAAGGCATCAAATCTATCCTTTAAATGCCTCTAAATTCAGGAGGGATGTTATTAAGGTCATATTTTTGCTCTTGTGGACTTTTTTTTAACTGTCTTCAGCTTCAACTTGAACTTGCATATGAGCAGTTGATCATCTATTCCACAATCAGCTCCTGGCCTTGTTTTTGCTGAAGATATTGAACTTTTCCATAGCCTCTTGCCACAGATGTAGTCAATTTGATTCCTATGTACTCCATCTAGCGAAGTCCACATATATAGCCACCATCTGTGTTGTATATGGAGTGAATAAGTTGTTGGCCTTGCAAAATTCTGTCATGTTTTCTCCAGTGTTATTTCTTTGACCAAGACCATATTTTCCAGCTACCGGTGATTCTTCTTTGTTTCCAACTTTTGTTTTCCAGTCACCAGTGATAATCAAAACATCTTGATTGCATTTTTGGTCAATTTCACACTGCAGAAGTTGGTAAAAATCTTCAATTTCCTCCTTTTTGGCTTTAGTGGTTGGTATGTAAATTTGAATAATAGTAGTATTAACTGGTCTTCCTTGTAAGCATGTGTATATTATCCTATCACTGACAGCATCGTACTTCAGAAGAGATCTTGAAACATTCTTTGTGACAATGAATGCCACGCCATTCCTCTTCACTTTGTTTTTACCGGCACAGTAGATCATGTCATTGTCTGATTCAATCAGCTCACCAGTGCCTAGGACATTGATCTTCACAAATCACATTTTAGTTTTGACAACTTCCAATTTTCCTAGATTCATACTTTGTATATTCCATGTTCTGATTATTAATGGATGTTTGAAGTTGTTTCTTCTCATTTTGAATAACGTCACATCAGCAGTTGGAGGTCCAAAAACCTTTACTCATCGATATTATTAAGGTCAGCTCTACTCTGAGGAGGCAGCTCTTCCACAGTGATATTTTGAGTGCCTTCCAACCTGAGGGGCTCATCTTCTGTCACTATATCAGACAATGTTTCAGGACTATTCATAAGGTTTTCCAGTAATATATCAGACAGTTTCACTGTTATTCATATGTTTTTCACTGGCCAATTATTAGAGAAATGGATTGCTTCTTCCTTCTTCTGAGTCCGTCTTATTCTGGAAGCTCTGCTGAAACTTGTCCACCATGGGTAACCCTGCCAACATTTGCAAATCTTGTGGCATAGCCTCCAGCTTGATAGCAACATGCAAGCCACCATAGGGCAACAAATTGATGAACAAGTTCATCTCCCTTAGCTGTTACAAACCTCTCTGCTCACTTCCTGGCCTCAGTTAAAGTTGCTTCAAACCCCATGCCCAGCTCTCTGCCTTCCAGGCCTCCCTTAGAAGCTGCCTTCAAACATCCCCATGCCTGGCTCACCACCTTTCACCTTCCAGGCCACTAGTTAGGGAAAATAACATGCTAAGTTATACTTGGTTCCAGAATGATATAGAAAGCAGGATAGTGACTTTGAAAAAGCAAAAAAGAAATAATTAACTAGTGCCCAGTTGGGATGAGAGTTCTGCAAATTTACTATAGTTATATAAATGTCCAAGCATATGGGAACATTTTTTAGAATAAAACATATAAATCATTTTATTAAAAAACTCACTATCATCAAGTTAATTCCAACTCATTACAACCCCCTTTGGGTTTCTGAGGCAATACATCTTTATAGAAGTAGATTGCCCAGTCTTCCTTCCATGGAGTGGCTGGTGGGTTTGAACCACCAACCTTCTGGTTAGCAGTCAAATGCCTTAGGCACTATGCCACCAGAGCTCCTTAAAATCATTTTATACCAAAAAAAAAAAAAAACTCCACCAAACTTACTGTTTAAAATCTTTGTTCTATTTACTAAATAGAAAAATTCTAACAGAAAGTTAATACACATAAAATATTTCCAAGAAACAAGAGAAATTTGTTTTAGAAATCATGAATGAAAATAAAGGATTTATTGGAAGCGCTGGTGTCTCAATATGAACTAGTAACCAATTTAAAACATTTAAGAATTCTAAACAGGAACATAGTACATAATAGAAATGAAAAATATTTTCATAAGACAAACTGGAATAAAACACTAACTCATATGGTAATTCCCCCACCCCCAGAGGCTTAATTCTCTTGCCCTTGTGAATTCAAACCTTTCTTATAGCCCACATCCCTGGGTGTGTTTAATGTTTGAGTCTTTATGCCTAAAGATAATTGACCTTAAGAAATGGAAAAATTTTGACCACATACAGACACTCACAATTTTGTACCGAAAATGAGAAGTTGTATTAAAAGTCCTTATCTTGCCCATTAAAATGTTAAGAGCAAATGATAAGCAAGGAAAAATATATTTTAAATTTAAATCATCCAAAAATAGTTATAATTGGTTTCATCCTAAGTCCCGCAAGGGCCTCTTCTAACCTTCCCATCTAGAAAGCAATGTTATGTCTGTCTCATTGCTTTTCCTCACATAGTTTTCTCTTTTCTTACTCCATTCCTTTGTCCTTTGCCACAGCTCTGGGTCATTTGTAATTTTAATTCCCATAGAGAAAGGGCAAGGATGCCTGGAGGAGAGCAGACAGAAGAAGACAGACAGCCTGAGTGAGTCTATGAAACCAGGAACTTATCTGGAAGTTTTGACCTTACAGTTTGAGCACTCACTATGGGCTAAACACTCTTCAAGTTTCTTTGAATTAGCTCATTTAATACTCAAGAACTTCAGGAAGGTGAGTACTATTATTATTCCATTTTACAAAAGAGGAAAATGATGCACAGAGAGGTTAAATAATATTTGTTAACTAAAGTGCTGTGACTAGGGATATCTGGAAGTCAGTGATTCCTGCAGCAGAGAAGCAAACAGATTTTTTTTTTAATTCTTTTTTTTTCCTTTCTTTAACTGGAGAAATAAAAACAATGGGGATTCAAGAGAATAAATGACTAAAAGTAGACACAGAAAACTGAAACCTCATACCCCTTAAGCCAAGGCAAGAGGGTCTCAAACTCAGTTTAAAAACATCTGCCAAATAAAAATAAAACAAGTGATTTTTATCTGTACGCATTTTTCTCTTCAGGATTTAGTTCAAATAAACCAATTACCTAGTTCCTGAAGAGCGATGGGGTCGATTAACTTAGGTCCATTCCAACATCTATAAAATGAGTATACTAATAAACAATTCTTGCCTGTGCTATCTCCCAGAGTTGCTGGGAGATTCAAATGAGATAAAGTGTGTAAATTCTACAACCACAAACAATTCACATTAATTATTCTTTAGCCATAGGAATTTCCCTATTCAGTATTAACACAGAGCACTGCCTACTTATGATTCCTTAACCACTGCAATGATAGGAAACAACTATTGAGCACTTACTTACTATGTGCTAGATATATCATATTAATTCATTTAAGGGCCTCAATAATCTAATGTCCTCTCCTTAGGTTTCCCAGGTGGTATCACTACAGAAGTACATTGCCCAGCCTTCCTTCTGAGGAGTGGATAGTGGGTTTGAACCACCAGCCTTCTGGTTAGTAGTCAAGAACCTTAGGTACTATGCTACCAGAGCTCCTCAATAATCTAATAAGGTAGGTAATATTATCATTCCTGTTTTGGTTACGGAGTGCTGCTCTGAAAGAAATATACCACAAATGGGATGGTTTTAACAAAAGGAGTTTATTCTCTTACAGTTTTGGAGGCTAGAAGTCTGAGTTCAAAGTGCCATGGTCTAGGGGCTGGGTGAATCCCCCTCAACCTTGGGCTTTGGCTCTGCCTCTTGCTCCTGGCCCCCTGGAGCTGGAGGCTTTCTTCACTAAGGCAGCTGCTAGCTGCTGACACTGACAAACTCAAGGTCAACAAGTAAAAAGTCACAATCCCAATATTACCAAACCACACAGTACGGCATTGATTCAAGTCCATTAAGAGTCCCAAGATAGGCAGACAACATGACAGGTTGCTAAACAACATCTCAGCTACACACAGGAGTCAAGCATGCCAAAAGCTTGAGACCATTCCTGAAGTTTCTCCTTGTATACTGGGAGCAGCCTACATTCCCTAAGGCAGCTAGCCAGCCACTCACAGTAGATTGCACCATGGAGTTGATTACCCATCTCATCATGGGGAATACTAACTACATCCAGCTGCCAAGCCACTCAACCAGGCCCAACCAAATTGACATATAACCTTAACTATCACAATACACATTTCATATATGGGAAAACTGAGGCAGAGGGAGGTAACTTTGCCTGAGATTACACTGCTAGGAAGAGTAAGAACCAATATTGGAACACAGGAAACATAGAAAATATTATCTCCAAGGATATGATCACAAAAATATCATTGTTGTTGTTGTTGTTATGTGCCGTGGAGTCGCCCCGACTCATAGCGACCCCTCCTTGGGTTTCCGAGGCAGTATCACTACGGAAGTAGGATTGCCCAACCTTCCTTCCGAGGAGTGGCTGGTGGGTTTGAACCACCAGCCGTCTGGTTAGCAGGCAAGTGTCTTAGCCACTATGCTACCAGAGCTCCCAAAATATCATTAACAAGACCTAAATGTATATCCTTCTATAAAAAACATTTTCCATTACAGGTATTAAAACAAAAATCATATTACACAAATACTAGAAATAGAGTGAAGTTTAATATACAATTTTCAAACCGGCATACCATTTCAACTGCTGTTGTTGGGTGCCATGGAGTCAGTCCCAGCTTATACCACCTTTTCTTGCAACAGAACAAAACACTGCCTGGTCCTGTGCCATCCTCACACATTGCTTTGTTGGAGCCCATCGTTGCAGCCACTGTTTCAATCCATCTCATGGAAGCCTTCCTCTTTTTCACCCTCTACTTTACTAAGGATAATGTCCTTCTCCAGTGACTGGTCCCCCATGATGTGTCCAAAGTACAAGAGACACAATTGGCGTAACATACTACACAAAAACATTGTTCTACATCCTACTTTGGTGAGTAGCAACTAGGATCGTAAAAGCTTGCAAGTGGTCATCTAGATGCAACGATGAGTCTCTCCTCAGCCAGAGCAAAGAAGAATGAAGAAAACCAAAGATGCATGAAAACAATTTGTCCAAGGGACTGATGGACCATGTGATTCTCAGCCTATATGACAATGAGACCAGAAGAACTAGATGGTGCCCGGCTACCACTGTCAACCACTCAGAGGGGTCTCAGTGCAAGAGATCTTCCATACAGTGGGAGAACAACATGGAACAAAATCAGGATCCTAAAATAGGACCAGGTTTGCTGGTCCATAGAGCCTGGTGAGATCCCAGAATCTATGGCCCCTAGCCACCCTTCAGGTCTGAGACTGAACTCACTCCTGCGGCTTCCAGACAAACAATAGATAGACAGATTGGGTGAACATTTTCATGGGGTAGATACACTACTTGGAGCAATCAATCATGGGAGAACAGAAGGGTAGTGTTTGCCCAGGGAGACAGCTGGGGGGTGGGGGGAGAGTACATAGGATGGAAGGACACAGGGAAAAAGTAAGTATGGTGAAGAAGTGGGAACAGAGTTCTCACATTATAGGGAATTGTAGTCAATGTCATGAGACAAAAAGTGTATGAATTGCTGTATGGAAAATGAATTTGCATCCAAATCAAAAAAAAAAATTAAAAGAAAAAAAAAGTACGTGAGACAAAGTCTTGCCATCTTTGCTTCTAAGGAGATTTTGTTTTGTTTTGTTTTATTGTATTTCTTCTACATTTGTGTGGAAATGTGTTCTTTCTTCTGGAAGTCCATAGTATATTCACTATTCACCAATATCATAATTCAATTTCATCATTTCTTCTTTTGTCTTCATTACTCATTGTCCAGCTTTTGCTTGTATATTTCAATATAGAACATTCCACCTAGGGAGTCAAAAATGTCCCAAGGGAGAAAGGACATCCAAAGATTCTTAAACCTCATCTTATCAATATAGCTATGGAAATGGGACTAGAAGTATTTATGTAACAATAATTTATTGTAAAACACAGCTTCCTGTCTGATCTTGGTATCACAGATAGTTCTTAAAGAGCACAATGCCAAAGGCAAAACAGTCTTTACTAATTTATCTAGAAGGAGCTCTGGTGGCGTAGTGCCTAAGGTACTTGACAGCTAACCTGAAGGCTGGTGGTTCAAACCCACCAGCCACTCCTCAGAAGAAAGGTGGGACAATCTACTTCCATAGTTATACTGCCTTGAAAACCCAATGAGGGATCACTATGAGTCGGGGCCAACTCGACGGCACATAACAACAACAACAACTATTTATCTAGACCATTCATTGTTTGACATAAAGGTCACTCTCAGGCTCAAGGTTCAAAATTCAACTCAGGGCAATGTCCTGGGTACAGTGTCCCAACCTGCATGGAATCCAGAAATCTAGATTTCATGAGAATTAAAACTCACAAGTAAATCATCCACATTCAATCACAATAAGCATGATTTCATCAACATGTTTCCCATTATTTTAGAGTCATTGATTTGCTTCTTATCTAAAACAAAACAGTTGCCACGGAGCCAGTTCTGACTCATGACTACCCCATGTGTGTCAGAGTAGAACCTTTCTCCGTAGGGTTTTCAATGACTGATTTTTCAGAAGTAAATCACAAGGCCTTTCCTCTGAGGTAACTTTCAGTTAGCTCTGGTAGCATAGCGCCTAAGGCACTTGACTGCTAACCAGAGGGCTGGTGGTTCAAACCCACCAGACACTCCTCAGAAGGAATGTTGGGCAATCTACTTCCGTAGTGATACCACCTCGGAAACCCAAGGAGGGATCACTATGAGTCGGGTCTGACTCGATGACAAATAACAACAACAACAGCGTTGAGTGCCTAACTGCACCACCCAGGGACTCCATGCTTCTCATCATCAGCTTTGGATGATCAACAAACAAACACAGGAGCACATACTACATATCTTGTGGAGGAAGCAAACACACAAACAAACAGAAGTAGGATCTGATTCCTCCCATTTGCAGTTAAAGTCTACCTAATACAGATTTCATGAAGTCCTTTTGTTTGTTTGGTTAGTTAAATTTCTGTAACGTAGGTTATAGGTCAATCCACTATGTGAGAAACTGAGCTTCACAGATTCTAAGTACCATTTAGTAGACATTTGTTGAATACCTAGTATGTGTCAGGAATATTGTAGTAGGAATATTATAGTCAGGAATATAATCAAGAGTTCCTACCTTTGAGAAGTTTAAAGTATAGTGAGTATAATAAACCCAAACTCACTGCCATTGAGTCGAACCCAACTCATAGTGACCCCTCCTTGGGTTTCTGAAGCAGTATCACTATGGAAGTAGATTGCCCATTCTTCCTTCCGAGGAGTGGCTGGTGGGTTTGAACCTCCAGCCTTCTGGTTAGCAGTCAAATGCCTTAGGCCCTATGCTACCAGAGCTCCTAGTGAGGATCATAGAATTCTAAATAAATTATTTCTATAAAGTATGAAAATATAAGTGAGTACTGAGAGTTATACCACAATTACTTAGGGAACACAAAAGAAGTGGGAGCACCTGCGTTATTTCTTAAAAGAAATAGGAAAAAGATCTTAACTAGGAGAAAGTTAAAGATGGAAAACTATATGTAAATTCATTTACAAATATTTTTTAAGGTTGATATATGTAACGAGAGAGGAAAAAAAGGGAGAGAGAAAGAACTTGGAAGTTCAATAGTTTCTTTAGAGCCATATTTCCCCCATCATCACAAACCCAACTCCCTATCAACTCCTTTTTCTCAACAGCAGCTAAATTGAGATATAATTTCATATAAAATTCACCCATTTAAAGTATACAAGTCTAAAGTTTTTATTATACTCACAGAGTTGTGCAGCCATCATCATAATTAACTTTTTGAACATGTTCACCACCCCAAAAGAAATCCACATCCATTAGCAGACACTCCCCATTTCCCTCAACTTTCTAGCTGTAGGCAATGACTATGTCAGCCACTGTGTCAATTGACATTAAAGGTTTTACTCTTTTAGCTGACCCACTACTTTATTTAGTATAATGTCCTCTAGTGACTGGTCCCTCCTGGTAAAAGTTACAAAGTATCTGAGATAAATTCTCACCATCCTAACTTCTAAGGACAATTCTACCAAGAGAGATTTGTTTGTTCTTCTGGAAGTTCATTGTATATTCAACATTCTCTGTGCCTAAGGCATTTCACTGCTAACTAGAAGGCTGGAGGTTCAATCTCAACAGCCACTTCTCGGAAGGAAGATTGAGCAATCTACTTCCATAGAGATACCTCCTCGGAAACACAAGGAGAGGATGCTATGAGTGAGAACTGACTCGACAGCAGTGAATTTGGTTCTTTGGAACATCATATTCCAAAGACATCAATTCTTTGGGCTTCCATATTCATTGCCCAGCTTTCACAGGTATATAAGATGAATGAAAGCACCATGGCTTGGGTCAGGCACCTCTTGGTCTTAGTCTTAAAATCCTTACTTTTAACACTTTTAGGGGGTCTTTTGCAGCATATTTGACCAATACAATATTCTTGACTGCTGTATAGGTGTTAATTGTGGGCCAAGTGAAATGAAATCCTTGATAAATTCAACCTTTTCTCCATTTATCATGATGTTGCCTTTTAGTCCGGCTGTGGATATTTTTATTTGCTTTATGTTGAGGTGTAATCCATACTGAATGCTGTAGTGTTTGATATTCATCAATAAGTGAGTGCTTCAAGTCTTCTTTGCTTTCAGCAAGCAATATTTGGTCATCTGCATATCACAGGTTGTTAATGAGTTTTCCTTCAATGCTGGTGCCACATTCTTCTTCATATAGCCCAGCTTTTCAAATTATTTACTGTGCACAAAGATTGAATAAGTATGGTGAAAAGATATAAACTGATGCACAGCTTTCCTGATTGTAAGCCGTGCAGTATCCCCTTGACCTGTTTAAACATTTGCTTCTTGATCTACATACAGGTTCCACACGAGCCCAATTAAGCTTTCTGGAATTCCCATTCTTCACCATGTTATCCATAATTTGTTATGATCACACAATCAACTGTCTTCACATAGTCAATAAAACACAGGTAAACATTTTTCTGGTATTCTCTGCTTTCAACCAAAATCCATCTGATGTCATCAATTATACTCCTTGTTTTGAACCTAGTTTGAATTTCTGCCAGTTCCCTGTTGATATACTGTACTAATGATTTTTTAATTATCTTCAGAAAAATTTTACTTACATGTGATATTTCTTTTTTTAATTTAAAAAATTTATATTCATGGGTTCAGTCCTATTCGTCTTCCCACCCCTGGGCAACTTAAGTGTCTATCTGTGTATCCATCCGTAGATAATTGTTATTACTGTTATTGCAGGATTGTGTATGTAATATATTTACCTTTGTTGTCTTTAACTCTTGGGCTCCTTCACTTGCCTTGATCATTTTGTGCTGACTTCTCCCTTTATATATATTGCCTTTCACATCACCTTAGTTAATACTGTTGTTGTTGTTGTTATGTGCCATCGAGTTGGCCCCAACTCATAGCAACCCCTCCTTGGGTTGCTGAGGCAGTATCACTACGGAAGTAGATTGCCCAACCTTCCTTCCCACGAGAGGCTGATTGGTTTGAACAGCTAGCCTTCTGGTTAGCAGTCAAGTGCGTTATGCACTATGCTACCAGAGCTCCTCAGTTAATGCTGCCTGAGGAAAGTTGGGCAATGTACTTCCATAGTGATGTTGTTGTTGTTATATGCCGTTGAGTCGAACCCGACCCATAGCGACCCTTCCTTGGGTTTCCCAGGCAGTATCACTACAGAAGTAGATTGCCCCATCTTCCTTCCGAGGAGTGGATGGTGGGTTTGAACCGCCAGCCTTCTGGTTAGCAGTCAAGTGCCTTAGGCACTAAGCTACCAGAGCTCTGCCCCAGAAACACAAGGAGGGGTCGCTATGAGTCAAGGCCGACTAGACGGCACATGACAAGAAGAACAACATACCCTTCAGCTACTGATTTATCCTCTCTTCACTTTCCACCCTTATAATCTTCAAGGAATGATTCTTTCTGTATGTAAACTATTTCTTGATTTTTACAGTAGTGGTCTCATACAATATTTGACTTTTTGTGATTCACTCAGTATGACGTCCTCTAGGCTCATCTGTGCTATGAGGTGTTTTGCAATTTCATTATTATTCTTTAACTATGCATAGCATTTCATTGTGTGTATATACTATAGTTTATTTGTCTATTCATCCACTCGTGGGCACTTAAGTTGTTTCCATCTTTTTACTATTCTCAATAATGCTGCAATTAAAATGTGTGTATTTATATCTGTTCATGTTACAATTCTTATTTCTCTAGGATATATACCTAGTAGTGGGATTGCTGGAGCATTTCTGTTACCAACTGTTTAAGGAAATAGCATATAATTTTCTACAGTGGTTGGTACCATTTTATATTTCCACCAGCCGTGTACAAAGGTTCTAGTCTCACCACACTCTCACCAGTATTTCTGTTGTTGTTATGTACCGTGGAGTCGGACCCAACTCATAGCGACCCCTCCTTGGGTTTCCAAGGCAGTATCACTACAGGAGTAGACTGCCCAACCTTCCTTCCGAGGAGTGGCTGGTGGGTTTGAACCACCAGCCTTCTGGTTAGCAGTCAAGTGCCTTAGGCACTATGCTACTAGAGCTCCTGTATTTATAGTTTTCTGTTTTTAAACTTTGCTATTAATGCTGGGGTGAAATGATGTCTCACTGTTGTTTTGATTTATGAAAAAAAAAGGAAACGCACTGCTGTCCAGTCAGAGCCAACTTATAGTGACCCCTCCTTGGGTTTCCAAGGTTGTAGATTCCCCAACCTTCCTTCCAAGGAGTGGCTGATGGGTTTGAACCACCAGCCTTCTGGCTAGCAGTCAAATGCCTTAAGCACTATGCCACCGAAGCTAATAATCCCTAACCTTTCCTCATGTATGTGTCAGCTGCCTGAATGTCTTCTTTGGTGCAGTGTCTGTTCATGACCTCCACCCATTTTTAATTGGATTGTTTGTCCTTTATTTGTTGAGGTGCTGGGGTTTTCTGTAAATTTTAAATATTAATCCCTTGTCCTATATGTTGAACAAAATTTTTTTCTTAATCTGTAGATTCTTTTTGTACCCTTTTGGCAGAGCTCTGGTGGCATAGTGCCTAAGGCATTTGACTGCTAACCAGAAGGCTAGCAGTCCAAACTTACCGGCCACTTCTTGGAAGGAAGAATGGCCAATCTACTTTCCATAATGATACTGCCTCAGAAACCAAGGAGGGGTCACTATGAGTCAGATCCAACTCAATAGCAATGAATTTTTTTAATGAGTTTTGTCAAAGTTTTTTGATGCACATAAATGTTTAATTTTTAGGAGGTCCCTGTCATCTAGTTTGTCTTCTGTTGTTTGTGTGGTTTTTGTTATGTTTGATAGCAATTTATGCCATGTTTTAGGGCCCCTATTTTTTTCTTTGATAATCTTTATAGATTTAGATCTCACATTTAGATGTTTGGTCCATGTTGAGTTAGTTTTTGTATATGATAAACCAAAAAAAACAAACTCACTGCCATCAAGTTGGACCTGACTCATAGCTACCCCTCCTTGGGTTTCCAAGGCAGTATCATTATGGAAGTAGATTGCCCAATCTTCCTTCCAAGGAGTGGTTGGTGGGTTTGAACTGCCAGACTTCTGGTTAGCAATCAAATCTCTTAGGCACTAGATATCCACTTTTGCCAGCACCATTTGCTGAAGATAATCTCTCTTCCCCATTTAATGTGTTTCAGCCCTTTGTCAAAAATGAACTGTCCATAGGTGGATAGATTTACTTCTGAGTTATCAAGTCTGTTCCATTGGCCTATGTATCTTTCATTGTACAGTACCAGGCTGTTTTGATGACTGTGGCGGTACAGTAGGTTTTGAGATAAGGGAGTGAGTCTATATCCCCGTACTTTATTCCTCTTTACTATTGCTTTGTTTATTCAGGGTATCTTTCTTTTCCATGTAAATTTGGTAATTAGTTTTTCCATCTCTTTAAAGAACACTCATGAAATCTGGATTGGGATTGTATTATATCTGCAGATTGCTTTGGGTAGTATTGATATTGTCATGATGTTAAGTCTTCCTATCCATGAGCATTCTTCCATTTGTGCAGGTCTCTTTTATGTTCTTGTAGTAGTCTTTGTATAGGTCTTTTGTGTCTCTGGTTAGATTTATTCCTAAGTATTTCATCTTTTGAGTAGTAATTATAAATGGTATTGTTTTCGTTATTTCCTTTTCAGAGATCTCTTTGTTAGTGTAGAGGAATCTGAATGATTTTTACATATTAATCTTGTACCCTGCCACTTTTCTGCATCTTTCTATTAGTTTCACTAGTTTTCTTTCTGAGTCTTTAGGATTTTGTAAGTTAAGGATCATATTATCTGCAAATAGAGATAGTTTTACTTTGTTACCAATTTGGATGCTTTTATTTCTGTTTTTTGCCTAATTGCTTTTGATAGGACTTCCAATCTGTTATTGAATAGGAGTGGTCATAAAGGCATCCTTGTCTGGTTACCATTCTCAAGGGGAAAGTTTCTATTCTCTTTCCACTGAGAATAAGGTTGGCCATTGGTTTTACATATAATGCCCTTATTTATAAGGAATTTCCCTTCTATTGCTATTTTGTTGAGTATTTTTTAAATCAAGAATGGTGTTGGATTTTGTCAAATGCCTTGTCTGCATCGATTTATATGATCATGTTTTTTTTTTCTTTTGTTTTATTTATGTGACAGATTACGTTGATTTTATTTATGCTGTTGAACCATATCCTTGTATACCGAATAAGAATCCCACTTGGTCACGATGTATTATTTTTTGATATGTTATTAGATTCTATTCACTAGGATTTTATTGATAATTTTTGTGTCAATGTTCACAAGTGATATTTGTCTATTATTTTCTTTTTTAGTGATGGCTTTGCCTGGTGTCATGCCAGGGTCATGCTTACTTCATAGAATGAGTTTGGGAGTATTTCATCCTCCTCTATGTTATGGCATAATTTGAGTAAAATTAGTGTTAGCTCTTCTCTGAATTTTTCATAGAATTTACCAGTGAAACCCTCTGGGACTTTTTAGGGGCAGCAAGGTGGGGGTTTTTTATGACCTGTTCAATTTCTTTTCTTGTATCAGATCTGTTCAAATTTTCTACTTCAGATTGTGTTAGTTTGGGTAAGTAGCATGTTTCTGAAAATTTGTCAGTTTCTCCTAGGTTTTCATATTTGTTGAAGTACAGTTCTTCATAGTATTCTGTTATTATCTTTTTTATTTCAGTTGGTTCTGTTGTGACATTGCCCATTTCATTTCTTATTTGTGTTATTTTCATCTCTTCCTTCTTTTCCTTTGTTAAGTTTGCCAGTGCTTTGTCAATTTTATTAATCTTTTCAAAGAACCAACTTCTAGTCCTCTTGATTCTATTGGTTTTTTTCTATTTTCTGTTTCATTTATTTCTCCTTGAATCTTTATTATTGCATTTCTTCTAGTAACTGCAGGCTTTTTTTGGTTGTTCTTTTTCTAATTATTGGAGTTGTGGGTTAAGGTGTTTGTTTAGTTTCTTTCTTTCTGATGTTTGCATTTATTGCTATTAATTGTCTTCTGATCACTGCTTTTTCTACATCCCAAAGATTTTGGTATGTTGTATTTTCACTCTTGTTTGATTCAAGGAAGTTTTTAGATGTATGATTTATTTCTTCTATTACCAATTGGTTTATAAGTAGGGTGTTATTCAGTTTCCATGTATTTGATTTTTTTCCTTGATCTTCCTGTTATTGGTTTCTAACTTTATAACATTATAATCAAGAAGATGCTTTGTAGTATTTGCATGTGATATTAATATTGTTAGATAATTTCCACATCCTGTTGGATCACCTCTCTTTTAATTGTTACAAATATGGATATCTTCCAGCCAGCTCACTAGGTACCTATCTTCTAAATTTCTTGACATAGATGAGTGAGCACTTCCAACATTGCATCCATTTGTTGAAACATATCAACTGGTATTCTGTCAACTCCTGGAAGCTTATTTTTCACCAATGCTTGTAGTGCAGCTTAGACTTCTTAATCATATGCTACCTCCTGAAATTGTTGAGCATTAACCAGTTTTTTTGGCACAGTGACTGTGTATTCCTTCCACCTTCTTTTGGTGCTTCCTGTGTCATTCAATTTTTTGCCTATAAACAAAACCAAACCCACTGCTGTTGACTAAATTCTGACTCATATCAACCCAGTAGGATAGAGTAGAACTGCCTCATAAGGATTCTAAGTCTGTAAATATTTACCAAAGTAGTCTGCCACATCTTTCTTTCATGGCCTGGTTGGGGGGGTTTCAGCTTCTGACCTTTCAGTTAACTGCATAATGCTTTAACCACTACACCACGAGTACTCCTAATTTACCCATAGAATCCTTCAATATTGCAGCTCAAGGTTTGAATTTTCTCTTGAGTTCTTTCAGCTTGAGAAATGCCAAGTGTGTTCTTCCCTCTTTGTTTTCTATCTTCAGGTCTTTGCACATTTTATTATAATATTTTACTTTGTCTTCTTGAGCCACCCTTAGAAATATTTCATTCAGCTGTTTTATATGACCATTTCTTATATTCATTTTACTTACTCTGCATTCAAGAGCAAATTTCAGAGTCTCTTTTGACATCCATTTTGATTTTCTCTTTCTTTCCTGTCTTTTTAATGACCTTTTTTTCTTCATGTATGATGTCCTTGAAGTCATCCCATCAGTCTGGTCTTCAGTCAGTAGTGTTTAATACATCATATCTATTCTTTTGTGTGTGTGTGTGTGTGTGTGTGCGTGTGTGATTTGGGTGAAAATTTACAGAGAAAATTCACTTTCCATACAGCAGTTCACATACACTTTGTCTCATGATATTGACCACAATTTACCTCAACACAACAGCTCCCCTCCCACTTCCTCCCGATAGTTATCTCTTCCCTGTGTCCATTCCTCCATGCACTCCTGCCCCCTGAGCTGTCTCCCTGTGCATAGGCAGCCCTTCTTTCTCCCATGATTGTTCTCTCCAAAGAGTGTATCTACCTCAGGTAAATGTTCAGTTCATATGTCTGTTTTTTGTTTGGCTGGAAGCCACAGGTATGGGTTCAATTCCAAACCTGAAGGGCAGCTAGGGGCCATAGTCTCAGTGGTTCCACCAGGCTCTATCGGGTCAGCAAACCTGGTCCCCCTTTTTTTTCCTCCAAATGATTGTGAGTTTTGTTCCACATTGTTCTACTTCTCTATCCAGGATCTCCTACATAGATCCCCTTCCAAGTCGTTGACAGTGGTAGCCAGGTATCATCTAGTCTTCTGGTCTCATAGTTGTATAGGCTGCAGATGAATGGTGTACCAGTTGCTAGGACTAATTGTTTTCATGAACTTTTGTTTTCTTCATTCTTCTTTGCTCTGGATGAGGAGAGACCCATCGTTGCATCTAGATGGCAGCTTGCAAGCTTTTAAGATCCCAGTCACTATTCGCCAAAGTAGAAGGTGGAACAATGTTTTGTATAGTATGTTATGCCAATTGAGCTTGATGTCCCCTGCAACTTTGGTCCCAAGCCCACAGGTTCAAATACTCAGTCTCTCTAGGTAGCTGGCTGTGACCAAGCAATGACTACAACCTTATTCCTTGTCAGCTCTACTCTGTTGGAATTCAGATACACAAAAATTTACAGGACAATTGTCTGCCAACCCTATACTTGTTCTTGGGTACACTCCCCGCTTCATAGACATACCTACTAGTTCAGGCTGTCCACTCATCTATCCACCCATATACCCATGTTTGCCTTCACTGACAATGCAGTACTGTGTGTGCAAAAGGGTTTATCTTTGTTGTCTGTACTTCCCATGTACCTTTCTATGTCTTTCTCTTTCTCAATGCCATTATATTGATCACTCACATTTGGTATATTGTGCATCTCTTCACCCAAATCAATACTTATCTCTATCTGGCTAACAGCATTCCCTCCCCTCCCCTCCCACCCTTGGTAACCAGCAAAGAAAATTTCCTTCCATAGATAAACCTTCCTTTGATTTTTACAATATGGACTAATACAATATTTGTCCTTTTGTGATTGACTTATTTCACTCTGCATAGTGTCCTCCAAGTTCATCCATGTTATGCGGTGTTTTGCAGATTCTGCATTATTTTTTAGCATTGCATAGTATTCCATTGTGTGTGTGTACCATGGTTTGGTTATCCATTCCTCAGTTGATGGACACCTAGGTTGTTTCTATCTTTTGGCTATTGTAAATAGTGTTGCGATGAATATGGGTGTGCATATGTATGGTCTTGTCATGGCTCTCACTTCTATAGGATATATACCTAGTAATGGAATGGCTGGATCAAATGGTATTTCTAATTCCAACTTTTGCAGGAATTTCCATACTGTTTTCCACAGTGGTTGTATCATTTTACAGTCCCACCAGCAGTGTATGAGAGTCCAAATCTCTCCATATCCCTGCCAGCATTTATTTTCTGTCTGGTTGAACTTTGCTACTAGTGTTGGAGCAAGATGGTATCTCGTTGTTCTGATTTGCATCTCTCTAATGGCTAATGAGGAGCTCTGGTCGCACAGTGTCTAAGGCATTTGACTGCTAATCAGAAGGCTGGTGGTACAAACCCACCAGCCACCCCTTGGAAGGAAGGTTGGGCAATCTACTTCCGTAGTGATACCGCCTCAGAAACCCAAGGAGGGGTCGTTATAAGTCGGGTTTGACTCGACAGCACACAACAACAACAACAATGGCTAATGATCGTGAGAATTTTTTCATATGTTTGTTGGCTGCCTGAAATCATCCTTGGTGAAGTGTCTATTCGAGTCTTCTACCCATTTTTAATTGGATTATTTGTCTTTTTGTTATTGAGGAGTTAGAGTTTTCTATAAATTCTAAAGATAAGTCCCTTGTCAGATATGTCATTACTAAATATTTTTTCCCAATCAGTAGATTCTCTTTTGACTCTTTTGGAGAAGTCTTTGGAAGCACATAAAAATGTAATTTTTAGAAGGTCCCAATCATCTGGTTTCTCTTCTGCTGTTTGTGCATTTTGAGTTATGTTTGGTAGTCTATTTATGCCATGTATTAGGGCCCCTATATTTGCCCCTAGTTTTTCGTTGAGGCACTCTATAGTTTTAGATTTCACATTTAAGTATTTGATCCACCTGGAGTTCATTTTTGTGTATAGTGTGAGGTACAGATCTTGTTTAATTTTTCTGCAAATGGATCTCCAGTTTTGCCAGCACCATTTATTAAACAAACATTCTCTTCCCCAT
>NW_006921799.1:1434083-1441897 GCF_000298275.1 Orycteropus afer afer
TCAGCAATCTCTTTGCTGGTGTAGAGGAATCCAACTGATTTTTGGATGTTGATCTTATCTCCTGCCACGATGCTAAATCTCTCAATTAGTTCCAGGAGGTTTTTGACTGAGTCTCTTGGGTTTTCTAGATATAGGATCTTATCATCAGTGAATACGGATAGTTTGACTTCTTCCTTACCAATTTGGGTGCCTTTAATTTCCCTTTCTTGCTTTATGGCCCTGGCTAGGATTTCCAGTACAATGTTGAATAGAAGTGATGATAGCAGGCATCCTTGTCTGGTTCCTGTTCTCAAGAGGGATGGTTTCAGTTTCTCTCTATTGAGAATAATGTTGGCTGTTGTTTTTGCATAGATGCCCTTTATTATTTTGAGGAATATCCCTTCTATTCCAATTTTGCTGAGAATTTTTATCAGGAATGGGTGTTGGATTTTATCAAATGCCTTTTCTGCATCAATTGATATGATCATGTGGGTTTTTTTTTTTTTTTTATTTATTTGGTGGGTTATAGTGATTGTTTTTCTAATGTTGAACCATCCCTGCAAACGTCGTATGAACCCCACTTGGTCATGATGAATGATTTTCTTGATATGTTGTTGGAGTCTATTGGCTAGGATTTTGTTGAAGATTTTTACATCTATATTCATGAAGGATATTGGTCTGTAGTTTTCCTTTTGAGTGATGTCTTAGCCTGGTTTTGGTATCAAGGTTATGCATGCTTCATAAAATGAGTTAGGGAGAATTCCATCCTTTTCTATGTTTTGGAATAGTTTGAGTAGAATTGGTATCGTTCTTCTCTGAATGTTTTGTAGCATTCTTTGGTGAAACAAACCCAGGACTTTTTTTTGTTAGTAATTTTTTGATGGCCTGTTCAATTTCTTCTTTTGTGATGGACATGTTCAACTTTTCCACATCAGTCTGTGTTAGTTTAGTTAAGTGGTGTGTTTCTAGAAATATGTCCATTTCTTCCAGATTTTCAAATTTGTTGGAGTACAATTCATGTTGTTGTTGTTGTTGTTATGTGCTGTCAAGTCGGACCCTACTCATAGTGACCCCTCCTTGTGTTTCCGAGGCTGTATCACTATGGAAGTAGATTGCCCAACCTTCCTTCCAAGGAGCAGCTGGTACTTCATAGTATCCTGATATTATCCTTTCTATTTCAGCTGGCTCTATTATGATGTCACTCATTTTCTTTCTTATTCATGTTATTTGTATCCTCTCCCTCTTTTCCTTTGTTACATTTGCCAATCGTTTGTCAATTTTATTGATCTTTTCAAAAAATCAACTTCTGGTCCTGCTGATTTTTTCTATTTCCCTTCTATTTTCTGTTTCATTGATTTCTGCTTGAAACTTGATTATTTCCTTTCTTCTGGGGACTTTAGGCTTTTCTTGCTGTTCTTTTTCTAATTGTTGGAGATGTTGGTTTAAAGTGTCGATTTTGGCTCTTCTTTTTGGACGTGTGCAGTTACTGTGCCACTGATATTTCAAATACTAACAGTGTCACTGATGATGGATATTTTTCAGTGGTGCTTCCAGACTAAGACAGACTAGTAAGAGAAACCTGGTGATATACTTAAAAAAATAAAATAAAAAAGAAGCTAGAGAAAATTTTGTGAATGGCAGCAGAACAATGTCTGACATATTGTTGGAAAATGAACCCCTCAGTTTAGAAGGCACTCAAAATATGACAGGGGAGGAGCTACCTCCTCAAAGTAGAGTCAGACTTAATGAGGTAGATGGAGTAAAGCTTTTAGAACATTCTTCTGATGATGTGGCATGATTAAAAATGAGAAGAAACAACTGCAGACATTCATTAATATTCAGAATGTAGAATGTACTAAGTTTGAATCTAGGAAAACTGGAAATTGTTAACAATGATATGAAAAATATAAAAATTGATATCATAGGCATTAGATAGCTGAAAAAGACGTGTATTGGCCATTTTGAAATAGACAGTCATAGGGTCTATTATGCCAAGGATGACATATTGAAGGGAAATGGTATCACATTCATTGTAGTAAAGAACAATTCAATATCTATCCAGAAGTACACCACTGTCAGTGATATGATATTATCCAGACATCTACAAGGAAAACCAGTTAACACAACTATTATTTAAATTTAAGCACTAAACACTAATGTCAAAGTAATTGAAGATTATTACTAATGTCTGCATTCTGAAATTGATCAAACATACAATCCAGATGCAATGATAATTACTGGTGATTGAAATGCAAAAATTAAAAAGAAAGGAGGTTCATTTGTTGGAAATTATGCTTTTGGTGATAGAAATGATGCAATGATCATATGACAGAATTTTGGAAGACCAACAACTTATTCATTGCAAATTCTATCTGTATAGAATTGCTTATTTGTAAAAGTTCTAATAAATGAAATTACACAATATATACAATACATAGTCTCAGTATATAATGTTTTCAGAGTTCCCATGTTGTAACATGCATCAGTACTTCATTGCTTTTTATTGCCAAATAATATTCAATTATATGAATATATCATATATTTCCTTCAGGAGAAGAAAAGGCCCATAAACTTCTCAAAGAATTAGCCAGTGAAATCTTATGAAAGCAGTGAAGCACTGCCTGATATGTTGCTGGAAAACTTTATGAATAGTACTGAAATTTTGCCTGATATAGTGCCAGAAAATGAGCCCCTTGGGTCAGAAGGCACTTACAGTGTGACTGGGGAAGAGCTGACTCCTCAAAATAGAGTCAACTTTAATGACGTGGAAGGAGTAAAGCTTTTGGGACATCCATTTGCTGATATAGCAAGACTCAAAATGAGTAGAAAGAGCTGCAAACATCCATTAATAATCGGAACATGGAATGTATGAATTATGAATCTAGGAAAATTGGATGTTGTCAAAAAGTGATATGGAACTCATAAAGATGAATATCTAGGCATTAGTGAGCTGAAAAGGGCTGGTTTGAGCCATTTTGAATTAGAAAATCATATGATCAACTATGCTGTGAATGACAGATTAAAGAGGAATGGTGTGGAATTTATCCTCACAAAGAGTGTTTCAGAGCCTATCCTGATGTACAATGCTGTCAGTGATAGGATAATATCCATACGCCTACAAAAAGACCAGTTAATACTACTATGATGCAAATTTACACACCAACCACTAAAGCCAAAGAAGAGGAAATTGAAGATTTTTACCAACTTCTGCAGTCTGAAATAGATGAAACATACAATCAAGTTATGCTGATTATTACTGGTGTTTGGAATGCAAAGGTTGGAAACAAAGAAGAATCTTCCGGTAGCTGGAAAATATGGTCTTGGTGATAGAAATGACACTGGAGATCGCATGATAGAATTTTGCAATACCAACGACTTATTCATTGCAAATACCTTTTTTCAATAACACAAATGGTAGCTATACATGTGCACTTCACCAGATGGAGTACACAAGAATCATATTGACTATATCTGTGGCAAGAGGCAGTGGAGAAGCTCAATATCTTCAGCCAAAACAAGGCCAGGAGCTGACTGTGGAACAGACCATCAACTGCCATGTTCAAGTTCAAGTTGAAACTGAAGACAATTAAAACAACTCCATGAGAGCCAAAATATGACCTTGATTTTACTCCTGAATATGGAGACCATCTAAAGAATAGATTTTATGCATTGAACAGCAATGATGCAAAACAAGAAGAATTGTGGGATAACATCAAGAACATCACCCATGAAGAAAGCAAAAGGTCATTAAAAAGACAAGAAAGGAAGAAAAAACAAAATGAATGTCAGAAGAGACTCTTAAACTTACACTTGAACAGAGAGTAGTTAAAGCAAGTGGAAGAAATGACAAGATAAAAGAACGGAACAGACGATTTCAAAGAGCATCTCAAAAAGACAAAGTCAATTATTATAATGAAATGTCCAGAGACCTGGAGTTAGAAAACCAAAAGGGAAGAACAAGCTTGGCATTTCTCAAGCTGAAATAACTGAAGAAAAATTTCTAGCCTCAAGTTGCAATACTGAAATATTCTATGGGCATAATATTGAGTGATGCCAGAAACATCAAAAGAAGATGGAAGGAATACACAGAGTCACTGTACCAAAAAGAACTGGTGGGTGTTCATCCATTTCAGGAGATGGCATATGATCAACAATGGATGATATTAAAAGAATAAGTCAAAGCTGCACTGAAGGAATTGGTCAAAAACAAAGCTCCAGGAATTGACAGGATACTATTCAGACATTGCAATAAATGGATGGTGAGCTGGAGACACTCACTCGGCTATGCCAAGAAATTTGAAAGACAGCTATCTGGCCAACTTACTGGAAAAGGTCCATTTTTGTACTCATTCCAAAGAAAGGTGATCACACAGAATGTGGATATTATTGAACAGTATCATTAATATCACATGCAAGTAAAATTTTGCTGAAGATAATTCAAAAATTGTTGCAGCAATATATTGACAGGGGACTTCCAGAAATGCAAGCTGAACTGAGAAGAGGACATGGAATGAAGAATATCACTGCTGATGTTAAATGCTTCTTGGCTGAAAGCAAAGAATACCTGAAAGACTTTTACTTATATTTTATTGACTATGCAAAAACATTCAACTGGGTGAATCATAGCAAATTATGGATAACATTGAGAAGAATGGGAATTCCAGAACACTTAATTGTGCTCCTGAAGAACCTGTACATAGAACAGGAGATTGTTGTTATAAAAGAAGAAGGGGATATTGCAAGATTTAAAATCAGGAAGGGAGTGTGTCAGGGTTGTATCCTTTCACCATACTTATTCAATCTGTATGCTGAGCAAATAATCCGAGAGGCTGGACTATCTAAGGAAGAATGTGGCAGTGGATTGGAGGAAGGCTCATTAACAACCTGTGATACACAGACAATACAACTTTGCTTGCTGAAAATGAGGTTGACTTGAAGCACTAATTGATGAAGATTGAAGACTACAGTCTGCAGTATGGATTACACCTCAGTGTAAAGAAAATGAAAATCCTTACAACTGGACCAATAAGCACTATCATGATAAATAGAGAGAAGATTGAAGTTGTTAAAAATTTTGTTCCATTATCAACACCAATGGAAGCAGCAGTCAAGACATCAGACAACATATTTGGACTGGGGAAGTCTGCTGTAAATGACCTCCTTAAAGTGCTGAAAGCAAGGGTGTCTATTTGAAGACTAAGGTGCACCTAACCCAAGCCACGGTGTTTTCAATCACTTCATATGCATGTGAAAGCTGGACAATAAATAAGGAAGAGCAAAGAAGAGTTGATGCTTTTGTGTTGTGGTGTTGGCAAAAAACACCGAAAGTACCATGGACTGCCAGGAGAACTAACAAATCTGTCCTGGAAGAAGTGCAGCCAGAATGCTCCCTGGAAGTGAGAATGGCCATATTTCATCTCACCTACATTGGTCAAGTTGTCAGAAGGGACTATTCCCTAGAGAAAGATATCATACGTGGTAAAGTGGAGGGTCAGCGAAAAAGGGGAAGTCCTTCAATTTGATGGACTGACACAGTGGCTGCAATGATGGCTCAGGTATAGCAAGGATTGTGAGGCTGCACAGGACCAGACAGTGTTTTGTTCTGTTGTACATAGGGTCAATATGAGTTAGAGCCAATTAGACAGCACTTAGCAGCAGGACAACAACAATGTATATTTTTAATCATTCATCATTTGTTGGACATTTGGGTGTTTTACACTGGGGTAATTATGAATAATGGTGCTGTGGTAGTTATGGTTATGTGTCAACTTGAATGGGCCTGCTTTTGAGTGTCTGGACAGCTGAACGTAGTTATTCCCCATGTTGTTGTTTTGCCTTCGAGTCGCCCCGACTCATAGCGACCCCTCCTTGAGTTTCCGAGGCAGAATCACTACGGAAGTAGGATTGCCCAACCTTCCTTCCGAGGAGTGGCTGGTGGGTTTGAACCGCCAGCCTTCTGGTGAGTAGTCAAGTGCCTTAGGCAGTATGCTACCAGAGCTCCTAGTTATTCCCCATAATCGACTGGTAATCAACTCCATAGTGGAATCTACTGTGAGCAGCTGAATAGCTGCCTTAGGGGTGTGTTCTGCCCCAGTATATAAGAAGATACTTTGAGAAAGGTCTTGGAGCTTTTTGGCATGTGTGGATCCTACTTTGGCTAAGTCTTCATCTCAGTGTCCTGCCATGTTATCTGCCAATATTGAGACTGTTACTGGACATGGGACTAATGTTATACTGTGTTTCTGATAATCTTGGGACTGTAATATTTTACTTGTTGACCTTGGGTTTCTCAGCCTCACCAGTCAGCAGCTGCCTGAGTTGAGATGCTTCCAGCTCCAATGTGCCATGAGCAAGAGGCAGAACTGAAAGCCAAGGTCAAGAGGTCTTCACCTAGACCCTAAAGCTGACACTTTGAACTCAGACTTCTACCCTCCTAAACTGTAAGAGGATAAATCCCTGTTTGTTAAAGTCATCCATTTGTGGTATTTCTGTTACAGCAGCACTAGATAACCAAAACAACTGCTATGAACACTGATGTATAGTTTTTGTATGTCTATACCTAGAAGTACAATTGCTGACTCACATAGTAACTCCATGTTAGGTGCATATATGTTTACATTGTTTTGTCTTCCTCATGGATCTGCCCTCTTGTCATTATAAAAGGTGTCTTTTTTTTAAATCTCTAATAACAAATTTTGTCTTTAAGTCTATTTTGTCTGATATTAAAATAGCTACTCAAGTTCTCTTTTTGTTTTTATATATATGGTATATCTTGTGCCATCTTTGCAATTTAGCCCATTTGTGTCTTTGAGTCTAAAGTGTGTCTCTTATAGACAGTAGATAGGTGGATCATGATTTTATATGCATTCTGCCAGTCTCTGTCTTTTGATTGAAGTGTTTAATTCACCTACATTAAATGGAATTACTGATAAAGTAGGTTTTCTCTGTCATTTTGCTATTGGTTTTCTATATGTCTTATGTGTTTTTTCTTTCTTTACTCCTCTATGACTGCCTTCTTTTGAGTTAAATAGTTGTGTGTGTGTGTTTTTAAGTGTAACATTTTATTCCCCTGTTATTTATTTTACTATATTTTAGAGGTGTTTTCTTAGCAGTTGCCCTGCAGACTACAAATAACATCTTAACTAGTCAACTCTAGTTTTGATTAATCACTAAATTTCAATAGTATATGAAATTTTGCTCCATATAGTTCTGTTCCTTTTCTCCTTTCTGTGTGCTTTGTTGTCATACAATTACATTTCAATATCTTACTCACATCAACTCAGTTTTATAATTATTGTTTTATGCATTTATCTTTTAAATCAGATAATAGAATTAAACCGTTGCAGACACAAAACATATTTATACTTCTCTTTATATTGGCTTATAGAGTTACTTTTATTAGTGTTCTTTATTTATTCATATGGATTCAAGTTATTATCTAAAGTCCTTTAATTTCAGCTGGAATGAAAGAGCTGTCCCCTAAAATTTTAGAATTTTTTATAAGGTAAGTTTTCTAGAAATCCTTAAATTTTAGTCAATCTGGCAATATATTAATTTCTTATTTTTAGAAGTCACTAGTGCTCAGATGGCTCCCTTGTTACCCTCCCGAGAGGGACCGGGTCTCCGGGCGCAAGGTAAGCATGGGCGTAGCACAGAGTAGCAGATTGGAAGAGCAGGAGAAAAGGGTAAAACCCAGTCACTAGTGCTCAGACGGCTCCCTTGTTACCCTCCCGAGAGGGACCGGGTGTCTGGGAGCAAGGTAAGCACAGGCAGGCTGGTGCTTACTCACTGATCTGCACTGAACACTTTCCCTTGTTACCCTCCCGAGAGGGACC
>NW_006921799.1:1444998-1451991 GCF_000298275.1 Orycteropus afer afer
AGTACCATGGACTGCTAAAAGAACTAACAGATCTGTCCTGGAGGAAGTGCAGCCAGAATGCTCCTTGGAAGCAAGAATGGCCAGAATTTGTCTCACCTATTTTGGTCATGTTGTAAGAAGGGACCATTCCCTGGAGAAGGATGTCATGTTTGGTAAGGTAGAGGGTCGACGAAAGAGGGGGAGGCTTTCAACGAGATGGATTGATATGGTGGCTGCGACGATGGGATCAAGTATAGCAGGGATTGTGGGGCTGGTGCGGGATCGGGCAGTGTTTTGTTCTGCTGTGCATGGGGTCGCTATGAGTCGGAAATGACTCGATGGCACCTAACAACAACAACAATTTTTAGAAGGATAGTTTGATGAGTATATAGAATTCTTGGCTGACAATTTTTTTTAAGCAAGTTTAATATAGTATCTCACTGTCTTCTGGCTTCAAATGTTTCTTATGAGAAATTAACTTTTGATCTTAATGAGGATCCCTGCATGTGAAAGTTGCTTTTCTTTTGGTTCTTTCAAGTTCCTCTCTTTGTCTTTCAATAGTTTGACTATGATGGGTCTAAGTATATATCCCTTTGAGTGTATCCCATTTAGAATACACTAAGCTCCTTGGAGGAGCTCTGGTAGCATAGTGCTTAAGGCACTTGACTGCTAACCAGGAGGCTAGTGGTTCAAACCCACCAGCCACTCTTTGGAAGGAAGGTTGGGCAATCTACTTCTGTAGTTATACTGCCTCAGAAACCCAAGGAGGGATCGCAATGAGTCGGGTCCGACTTGACGGCGCATAACAACAACAACAACAACAAGCTTCTTGGATGTGCAGTGTTTTTCATCAAACTTGAGACTTTTTGACTATTTCTTTTTTAAAATACTTTTTGTTGTGATTGGAGTGAAAGTTTAGAGAGTAGATTTGTTTTCCATTCAACAGTTTATATACATTTTGTTTTGTGATGTTGATTATAATCCCAACAATGTAACAGCACTCTTTCCACTTCCTCCCTGTGGCTACTATTTCCCTTTGTCCTTTGTTCTCCTTTCTTTATCCATTCCTGCCTTTGAGTTGCTGGTGAAACCCCTGGGACTATGGCCCTTAGTCACCCTTCAGGCCTGGAAGTGAACTAACTCCTGTGTCTCAGCTTTCAGCCAAGCAATAGATAGATCTGTGAGATGAGCAATAACACCAGGAAGGTATGCACTTCTTAGAACACCCAACCAAAGGGATCAAAAGGGCAGCATTTGCCTGGTGATAAATCTCAGAAGTTTTGGCTGCTTCTTCAGACATTCTTTTTGCTGCTTTCTCTCATTCTCCTCTTTCTGTGACTGTTTTAGTGTATTATTTATCACACAGGTCTCTGAGGAGCTGTTCATTTTTCTTCATTCTTTTCTCTTACTTCTCAGACTGGTTAATCTCAATCAATCTATTTTCAAGTTTGATGGTTCTTTTCTCTGCCAACTCAAATCCTCCTTTTAACTCCTCTGGTGCATTTTTAATTTTAGTTATTTTACTTTTAACTCTAGAATTTATATTTTATTATTATTTGATAATATATTTTATTGATATTTACTATTTGTTGAGGGTGAAGGTTAATGTTATACGTCTGATGGAGATCAAATTTACTGAGAAGATCAAAGGATACAGGCTTCAGTATGAATTATACCTCAACATAAAACAAAAATCCTCACAACTCAATCAATAAGTAACATCATGATAAATGGAGAAAACACTGAAATTGTCAAGGATATCATTTTTCTTGCTTCTACAATCAGCACCAATGAGAGCAGCAGTCAAGAAATCAAAAGACATTGCATCATGAAAATTTGCAGCAAAGACCTTTTTAAAGTGTTCAAAAGCAAAGCTGCAACCTTGGGAACTCAATCTCTCATGTTTTCAATTGCCTCATATGCATTCAAAAGCTAGACAATGACTAAGAAGACCAAAGAAGAGATGATGCTTTTGAATTATGGTGTTGGCTAAGAATATTAAATATACCATGGACTTCCAGAAAAATTAGCAAATTTATCTTAGATAATTTATAGCCAGAATGTTCCTTAGACTTTGTCTCATATACTTTGGACATGTTATCATGAAGGACCAGTCCCTGGAGAAGAAAAGGTAGAGAAGGTCAGCAAAAAAGAGAAAGACCTTCTATGAGATAGATTGACATAGTGGCTGAAACAATGAGTTCAAACATAGCAATGATTGTGATGATGGTGCAAGACTGGGCAATATTGCATTTCATTGTACATAGGGCTGCTATGTTGAAACTAGTTCAACAGCATCTATCAATAACAACAGCATTTAGTGAATGTGATGGTTAATATTATGTATTGTTATGGATTAAATTGTGTCCCTCCAAAATATGTGTCAACTTGACTTGGCCATGATTCTCAATTGTTTGGCAGTTAAGTGATGATGTAATCATCCCCCATGATATTTTGTGATGTGATGTGATCAGCCAATAAATTATAAGGGAATTTGTGTGGGATACAATACTCTTACTCAGGTCACAGCCTGCCTTCCATCTGCATCAGTTTTTATCTTACAAGGGATAAAAGGAGAGAAAGTGAGTAGAAAGCGAGTGACCTCAGTAATATCAAGAAATAAGAGCTAGGAGCACAGTGCATATTTTAGACACAGGGACCCTGCACTGAGAATCTCCTAGACCTGGGGGAGATTGATGCCAAGACACATGGAGATCTCCAAGGGACACCAGGCCCACAGATGTTGAAAGGAGAAAAAGACCTTCCCCCAGAGCCAACACAGAGAGAAAGCTTTCCCCTAGAGTTATGCCCTGAATTTGAACTTTTAGCCTCCTAAACAGTAAGACAATGCATTTCTTTGTTAAAGCCAAACATTTGTGGTGTTATTTCTATTATAACAGCACCAGACAACAAAAGCATGTGCCAACTAGGCTAAGCTATAATACTCAGTGGTTTGGCAGACACTATGTATAGCCTCCCATTCTGTGATCTTATGTGAGCAGCCAATCAGTTGGAAGAGGAATTTCCTTGGAGTTGTGGCCTGCATTCATGATATAAACACGTGTTCTGACAAAGCTCTCTCTCTCTTGATCCAGCATTTATTTCTTTATCTTTTCACCTCTGGTTCTTGGGACATGAGAAGCTTTCAGCCTGCTGCCTGACCTGCAGATTTTGGTTCTCCAATTCCCACAGTCCTGTAAACAAAGCAACTTGTCGCCTGGCCTGCATATTATGGGTTCATCAGCCCCTGAAACCACATGAGTCAGGAGAAGCCTCCATCCTGTCACCTGATCCACAAATTTGACTTGCCAGCTTCTACAATTGTGTGAGCCATTTCCTTGAAACAAATCTCTCTATATACATTTACATATATGCTTCACTGGTTTTGTGTCTCTAGAGAACCCTGCTTAAGACAGCAAGACATTCTCATTCTGTCCTTTAGATCTTTACATGTTGTTTGTTTTAGTTCTTTGAATATTCTTTATAATAAACCAAAAACCAAATTTACTGCCATCAAGTCAATTCCAATTCATAGAGACCCCCATTGGGTTTCCAAGGCTGTAAATCTTTATGGAAGTAGATAGCCCCATCTTCCTTCTGCAGAGGGTTTGAACCACTGATTTTCTGGTTAGCAGCCAAATGTCTTATCCACTACACCATCAGAGCTGGTGTTAATTATTTATCTAGTATTCAAATACCTGATTGCCTAGAGATAGTTTCTATTGACTGTTTTCTTTCCTGTGTATGGGTTATATTTTTTTATTTCCTTATTATTGTTGTTATGTGCCATGGAGTTGGATGCGACTCATAGTGACCCCTCTTTGGGTTGCCTAGGCAGTATCACTACAGAAGGAGATTGCCCCATCTTCCTTCTGAGGAGTCGCTGGTGAATTTTAACCTTCAGCCTTCTGGTTAGCAGTCAAGTGCCTTAGGCACTAAACTACCAGAACTCCTTACATGTCTTATAATTTTTGTTAAACATTGAATTTTAGACACTTCAGGTAATATAATGTGGCAATTTGGACACAATCCAGTAAATCTCCTAGCTTTTATTGAGAGGGTTTGAATGAGTATTGAGGCACATGTGCAATGTTTAAGTGGTTTACAACTCTGCTGTAGCCTCATTTCTTCCTTGTGCACCACCTCAAGATCAGCCAGAGGTAGGAAATAGGAACCTCTCAGGTCTTTACTGCACATAAGCATAACTTTGCATATGCACATAGGTCTTTAGTTAATCAGGATTATGCCAGAGTATTTCAAAATCTCTTGTGGACCTCTCATTACCCAGTTTTTGTTTTTTAGTTGTTTGGTCAGTCTCTCATTTTCCTCAGCTATTATTCCTACCTCAGGTAGCGTGATGCTAAACAATCACTGCTGATTGTTTTAGATAACTGTCCCTCAGAAAAGGCAGTTTGCAGTGAGCATAAGCTCTTTGTCAGCTTAAATAAAGATGAGCTTTGTGAGCAGGGACTTCTGGGAATGCCAATTATCTAGGTATAGGTCTTTTGTGGGAGCTCTAAATCCATCCTTTTTTTTTTTTTTTTCTTCTTTTTTTTCCACTGACCTTCTTGTTGTCTTTAAGGCACAGCTATTTTGGATATTCAAAGTGACAGAGGGTACAGCCATTTTAAATGTTTACTTACAAGTGGTGGCCATTTTGGATATTTAAAGTGACCAAGGGCACAGCCATTTTGAATGTTTACAAGTGGCAGCCATTTTGGATATTTAAAGTAACTGAGGGTGCAGCCATTTTTAATGTTTACAAGTGACAACCATTTTGGATTTTAAAGTGATAGCATTCTCATTTGGATTCCAGGGACCTAAAAACAGGCAGCGAGGCAGAAAGCAGGGAGAGGACAGAAAAGGCAAAGGAGACTGGAATAGATAGAGGAGTCAGCCTCAGAGACCCAGGTGAAGACAGGGAATCCAGGTCATGTCCCACAAGGAGTGAGTTGGGAAGGCAGGGAGAGGACAGAAAAGGCAAAGGAGATAGGAACAGATTGAGGAGTCAACTTCAGGGAGTCAGGTGAGGAGAGGGTACCCAGGCCACCCCCTACAAACAGCAAGGCGGGAAGCAGGGAGAGGACAGAAAAAGCAAAGGGGACTGAAACAGATCAAGGAGTTAGCTGAAGGGATCCAGGTAAGGGTGGTGGAGGGGTTTTCAACAGCTAAGGGAGACAAACTTGTCTGTTGGTTTGTCTTACTGTGGTAACATGTTGCTGTTAGTTTTGAGGCTGGGCCACCAGTGTTTCAAACCAAGCATGGTACACATGGTACACAGGTATCAGTGTGGCTTGCAGACTGAGACAGACTAGTAAGAAGGAAGAGGCCATCCACTTCTCAAAGAATTGGCCAGGGAAAATCTTATGAATAGCAGAGAAACACTGTCTGATACATTACTGCACAAATTTATGAATAGTCCAGAAACACTGTCCAATACAAAGGAGGAAGATGAGTCCCTTAGCTTAGAAAGCTCTCAAAGTAGGACTGGGCAAGAGCTGCATTATCAGAGTAAAATCAGCCTTACTCACATGGATAAGGTAAAGCTTTCAAGACCTCCATTTGCTGATGTGGCACCCCTCAAATTGAGGAGAAACAGTTGCAGACATCCATTAATAATCGGAACATGGAATGTACAAAGTACAGATCTAGGAAAATTGGAAGTTGTCAAAAATGAAATGGAACACATAAAGATTGATATCTTAGGCATTAGTGAGCTGAAATGGACTGGTTTTGGCCATTTTGAATCAGACAGCCATACGATCTACTATGCCAGGAATGACAGTTTAAAGAGGAATGGTGTGGCATTCATCATACAAAAGATGTTTCAAGATCTGTCCTAAAGTACAATGTTGTCAGTGATAGGATAATATCCATACGTCTACAAGGAAGACCCATTAATATGACTATTATTCAAATTTATGCACCAACCACCGAAGCCACAGATGAGGAAATTGAAGATTTTTATCAGCTTCTGCAGTCTGAAATTGACCAAACGTACAATCAGGATGTGTTAATTATCACTGGTGATTGGAATGCAAAAGTTGGAAACAAAGAAGAATCACCAGTAGTTGAAAAATTTGGCCTTGGTGACAGAAATAATGCTGGAACTTGCAAGGTAGAATTTTGCAAGACCAATGACTTATTCATTGCAAACACCTTTTTCAGCAACACAAATGGTGGCTCTACACATGGACTTCACCAAATGGAACACACAGGAATCAGAATGACAACATCTGTGGCAAAAGGCGATGGAGAAGCTCAATGTCTTCAGCCAAAACCAGGCCAGGAGCTGATTGTGGAACAGACCATCAACTGCTCATATGCAAGTTCAACTTGAAGTTAAAGACAATTAAAACTAGTCAAGGGGAGACAAAATATGATCTAGAATATATCCCTCCTGAATTTAGAGATTATCTAAATAATTGATTTGATGCATTGAACACCAATGAATGGAAACCAAATGTATTGTGGGATGACATCAAGAGCATCATCCATGAAGAAAGCAAGAGGTCACTAAAAAGAAAATAAAAGAAGAGAAGACCAAAATGGAAGAAATAAGAGTTTCTGAAACTTGCCCTTCAGCAGAGAGTAGCTAAAGCAAATGGAAGAAATGACAAGAGAAAAGAGTTGAACCAAAGATTTCAAAGAGCAGCTCGAGAAGACAAAGCTAATTATTATAATGAAATGTGCAAAGACCTGGAGTTAGAAAACCAAAAGTGAAGAACACACTTGGCATTTCTCAAGCTGAAAGAATTGAAGAAAAAATTTAAGCCTCATGTTGCACTATTGAAAGATTCTAAGGGCAAAACATTGAATGATGCAAGGAACATCAAAAGAAGATGGAAGGACTACACAGAGTCACTGTACCAAAAAGAACTGGTGAATCTTCATCCATTTCAGGAGGTGGCATATGATATAGAACCAATGGTAATGAAGGAGGAAGTCGAAGCTGCAATGAAGGAATTGGCGAAGAACAAGGCTCCAGGAATTGATGGAATACCCATTGAGATA
>NW_006921799.1:1452846-1464066 GCF_000298275.1 Orycteropus afer afer
TACAGTCTGCAGTATGGATTACATCTCAATATAAAGAAAACAAAAATCCTCACAACTGGACCAATAAGTAGCAGCACAATAATTGGAGAAAAGATTGAGGTTGTCAAAGAATTCATGTTGCTTGGTTCTACAATCAAAGCCAATGGAAGCAGCAGTCAGGACATTAGATGGCGTGTAGCACTGGGAAGGTTAGATGTGAAGGAACTCTTTCAAGTGCTGAGGAGCAAGGATGTCTCCTTGAGGACTAAGGTGCACCTGACAAAGCCGTGATATTTACAATTGTCTCTTATGCATGTGAGAGCTGGACAATGAATAAGGAAGACCGAAGAAGAGTTGGTGCTTTTGAGTTGTGGTGCTGGCGAAGAATGCTGAAGGTACCATGGACTGCCAAAAGAACTAACAGATCTGTCCTGGAGGAAGTGCAGCTGAGATGCTCCTTGGAAGCAAGGATGGCCAGACTTTGTCTCACCTACTTTGGTCATGTTTTCAGAGGGGATCATTCCCTGGAGAAGGATATCATGCTTGGTAAGGTGGAGGGTCGATGAAGGAAGGGAAGACCTTCGATCAGGTGGATTGACATGGTGGCTGCTACAATGGGCTCAAGCATAGCAAGGATCATGGAGCTGGCATGGGATTGGGCAGTGTTTCATTCTGCTGTGCATGGGGTCGCTATGAGTTGGAAACGACTCGATGGCACTGAACAACAACAACAACTAAATCCATCCTACTCCCTCCAGTAGTTTATAATCTGCTGTTTTTCGTAGCTACCATAGTTGTGAAGCAGCTCTGGTGTCATAGTGCCTAATGCATTTGACCGCTAACCAGTAGGTTGGTGGCTCAAACCCACCAGCCAGTCCTCAGAAGGAAGATTGGGCACTCTAGTTCTGTAGTGATACTGCCTCGGAAACCCAAAGAGGGGTCACTATAATTTGGATCTGACTCCACGGCAGTGAGGTTTTTTTTTTGTTTGTTTGTTTGTTTGTTTGGTTGTAGTTGTGAAAATGTTGATTTTTAATGTTACTCCAGGACTGGAGAGAAAGAATGGGAACAGAGCACATTAAAATGCCAAAATCTCATTGTTCTTAGCAGGATTCACTTGTTTCTTTTGAAAAATGTGTTGAAAATTGTTACAAGCTTTTCATTAATTTCCAGAGCTCTGAGAAAGTTGTTTTTGTCATTTTTTGCCAGAATTCTCATTGTTTTTATGGAGGAGCAATTTTTTTCTTTTTTGGGGGAGCAAGTACTTACTCCATCATTCTGTAAGTGTTCTCCCTACCAACAACCTATATAATCAAATAATAATACCTCTATTACCATAATAAGGAGCTCACATGGAGCAGTAATTAGGGATTTGGCTGCTAACCAAAAGGTTGATGGTTTGAACCCACCAGCTGCTCCATGGAAGAAAGATGGAGCAGTCTGTTTCTGTAAAGATGTATAGCCTTGGAAACCCTATGGGGCAGTTCTACTCTGTACTATAAGGTTGCTATGAGTAGGAATCAACTTGATGAGCAGTAAGTTTGGTTTTGAGTTTTTATTCTCATAGTAAGTTTCCTTGGTGACACAAGTGGTTTGCACTCTGCTACTAAACTAAATGCTGGCATTCAAATCTACCCAGAGGCACCATGGAAGAAAGGCCTGATGATTTGCTTCTGTAAAGATTACAGTCAAGAAAGCCATATAAAGCAGTTCTACTCTGTAACCTATGGAGTCAGCATGAGTCAGAATTGGATTGATAATGTTTTCTTCTCCCAATTCTTGTTTTCTATTGCCCCAGTAATATGGTAAAGTGGACCTACACTGGGAGAGAATATAGTCCTGGGGAATATGGAAAAGAAACTCCCAGAAGATTAAAGAGCATATAGAATGGTGTTTAGGCACCCAGCGAGCTAATATTGCTTAAATCTTAAGGAGGGCAACTTCTACAAGCTATTCTCTGTAAATTTGCTCATTTCTAAAATTTACCCTTAATTTTGAATATAAGTTTATTGTTAGGAATCTTGGTCTTATCTCTACTGAACTAAGCAAAAACACATTTTCCCATGCCAGTCATATAACAAGGTGACCAATGGTCCACCATTGACCAACTGCTTGTGGTGATGGCCTGTGGAAAATACCAGAAGCAAGAGGGGAGCACAAAGGCTGTGGGCACTCAGGGTAGACAGGCAAGGCCAGCTGTGGTATTGATTTCTTCTTATATTAGATTGCCTTTCATACTGATATGAGAAAAATAATCTGTAACATTATTAGAAATGAGCATTTTCTCACAGTAGATATAAACATGAATTCTATAGCAGTCATTTTTCATAGTTAAAATAGATAAAATGTGAAGATTTTTTGTTTTCAAATTTCTTTTGAAGTTTCCTATTCTATCTAAACTTGCAAATTTAAGATTTTCACAGTGGATACAAATTTTTGAAGAATTTGCACATAGGAAAAGAAAAATAGCAATGTGAAACTAACTAAACTAACTCACTGCTGTGGAGTCAATTTCGACTCTTAGCAACCTCTCCTTGGGTTTCCAAGGCAGTATCACTATGGAAGTAGATTGCCCAATCTTCCTTCCGAGGAGTGGCTGATGGGTTTGAACTGCCAGCCTTCTGGTTAGCAGTCAAATGCCTTGCACTATGCCATTAGAACTCCTGCAATATGAGACAGTGCATTAAAAGTAAATAAAACATAAAATGAGAAGTCAGAAAAAGTTAATTTAAAAATATTTCCTCACCAACAATATTTCTACATGCCTATTTGTATGTGCTGTAAGAATGTCCAGGGGTATAGTAGAGCTGACAAGGGGCAAGGTTGTGATGGTTTCTTGGCCACAGCCAGCTACTCAGAGGGAGTGAGTAGTTGGATCTATGGGCTCAGGACCATGGTAGCAGGGGACGTCAAGCTCAAATTGACATAATATATTACACAAAAACATTGTTCCACATCCTGCTTTACTGAGTAGCAACTGGGATCTTAAAAGCTTGCCAGTGGCCATCTAGATGTAATGATGGATCTCTCCACTTCCAGGGCAAAGAGGAACAAAGGAAACCAAAGACACATGGAAACAGTTAGTTGAAGGAACTGGTAGACCATGAGATCCTGAAAGACAAGGGAGAAAATCATATATGATATAACCTATATAACCATGAGACCAGAAGAACTAGATGGTGCCTGGCTACCACTGTTAACCACTTGGAAAAGGAATAGTGCAGGAAATCCTGGATACAGTGGGAGAACAACGTGGAACAAAACTCAAAGTCATAAAAAAATAAATAAAATAAATAAATGACCAGGTTTGCTGGTCTGATAGAGCCTAGTGAGACCCCTGAGACTGTGACCCCTAGCCACCCTTCAGGTCTGGAATTGAACTCACTCCTGTGGCTTCCAGCCAAATGATAGACAGGCATATGGGATAAACATTTCCATCATGTAGATACACTCCTTGGAGCAATTAGTCATGGAGAGCAGAAGGGCAGTGTTTGCACAGGGAGACAGTTCAGGGGGCAAGAGTGCATGGGAGGGAAGGACACAAGGAAGAATTGACTATAGGTAGGAAGTGAGAAGAGAGCTGTTACATTGTGGGGAATTGCAATCAGTGTTACAAATTATATATGAACTTCTGTATGGAAAATGAATTTGCTCTGTAAACTTTCACCCAAATCACAATAAAAATTTTATAAAATAATGATAAAAATAAATCTGAGAAATGGAAGAAAAAAAAAAGTTTGCTAACCATCTAGCAGGGTATCCATCTCTGCCAGATGCTTAGAATAGAAAGTTGAAAATGTTACTGATGTTAAGGAGTTTATAGCCTGATACAGGAGCAAAATTAATAAACAAAAAACTATAACACAGTATGCAAGATGAAAATAGAAATGAAATCAGCCTCTAGGGCAGCTCAGAAGAAGGTAGAAGGTGCTCAGTTTGTGGGTTAGGGAGAAGAACACCTTAGAGAGACAAGCATTGCCTTCTCTGTTCTTTGGGCACATTTCTCTTGACATGGATTTAACCCTGGCACACAGGACAGGATTTAGTCCTTTAAAGATACCTCTTTGGACCTCATTACATTAAAAGGTCCGCTTGGAGCTTCTTTAGTGTTTTCTATTCCTAAAATCAATTTATACTATAAAGGTTAAAATCAAAGTAAGATAAGATATTAATTTAATATTCATCATTATTTTATCTGTCCTACTTCTGAGGAGTCTTGGCCATAGCCATTCCAGAAAAAAAAAAATAGGTGTCAGGCCATATACATTCTTTTGGAAAAAAAAGCAAAAACATCTCACTTCCCAATGAGGCATACAAAGAAGTGTGCCTTCCTTTCCTGTCCCTTTCTCTAGGCCGGCTATCAGAGTTTTCCAATATAAACCACTAGGACATTTAGAAACATGAATATTTCAGTAATTACTTCTTTCCTTTGACCCCATCCTGACATGATTTTCTCCCTTGGCCTTTAGGAAATGTTTTGAAAATGATGTGAGCATATGTTTTTCAACATTGTGTCATAAACTCGTTTCATTCATTTTGACAGCTTTGTCTGTAGAACTCAACTTTTCAGTGCTTCAGGAATTTGGCTAGTTTCAACCTCATAGGCCTTTGTAAATGTTGCCTTTTATACTTGAAACACATAATCTCAAGCGATTAGAATGTATTACACACTGTTTTTAATCATATGGTAGTGCTATCTCATTCCTTGTTCAGTGTGTAGAAGAAATAGCCTGTTATGAGGAAGGATAAATATGCTTAAGGGATGAGGTCCATTCTAGTCCTGAGAAAAAAGGTGAAATGTACATGAAAAGAGAGACTAAGGAGAAACTAAGCCAGTTGCACTCTAGCCAATTCTGATTCATGGGACCCCGTATGTGTCAAAGTAGAACTGTGCTTCACAGAGTTCTCAATGGCTGATTTTTCAGAAGTAACTTGCTAGTCTTTCTTCTAAGGTACTTTTTGGTGAACTTGAACCTTTAATCCTTTGGTTGGCAGCCAAGAGCATGAATAATTTGCATTCTCATCTTGTAGCTGGGGACATTTTCCAGGGATGCAATGGACTGAAGTTTGTCTTCCTAGTTTGGCTCCCTCAAAATATGTGTTGTAAATCCTAACATCTATGCCTGTGGTTACAATTCCATTTGGTAAAGTCATTGTTATATTAATGAGGCAGGATTAGTGTAAGGTATATCTTGACTCAATCTCTTCTGAGATAGAAAAGAGAATAAACAAGCAAGCAGAGACAGAGGAAGAGAGATGCCAAGCCACATGAAGATTGCCCAGGAGCAAAAGCTCAGAAGAGACAAGGATGAGAGAGAAAACCTTCCTCTAGAGCTTATGCTCTGGATTTCTAGCCTCTTAAACTATGAGAAAAAATTTTTTTGTTTGTTAAAACCATCCACCTGTGGTATTTCTGTTATAGCAGCATTAGATAACGAAGTCAAGGGGTATAAAACTAAAAAAAATTAAAAAATTAAAAAAAAAAAAACCTTACTGTCATTGAGTTGATTCTAACTCTTAGTGGCTCCCACTGAGTTTCCAAGGCAGTAAATCTTTACGGAAGTAAATTGCCCCATCTTCCTTCCACAGAACTGCTAGTGTGTTTGAACAGCCAACTTTCTGGTTAGCAGGCAAATGCCTTAGGCACTGTGCCACCAGAGCTAGTCAAAGGGGATACCAAACCAAACTCACTGCCCTCAAGTCCAATCTAACTCTTAGTGACCCTCGTCAGGTTTCTGAGGCGCTATCACTACTGAAGTAGATTGCCCAACCTTCCTTCCAAAGAATGGTTGGTGAGTTTGAACCACCAGCCTCTGGTTAGCAGTCAAATGCCTTAGCCACTATGCCACCAGAGCTCCTTAGTCTGCCAGATAGTGTTGCATTTTTAGCTGCCCTCAAATCAGCCCCCATTCCATGGCAACCTCATGCACAATGGAATCAGATCATTGTGTTTCATAACTGCCATATATAGCACCACTCTAAAAGGGTTCAAAATGCTCCCTAGCCTTTAACAATCAGCTGATGCCTGTGAGCAAAGGGCAGCCTCCCTATCTTGCTGCTACTCAAGTTCCAATCCACAGAGGACCTGTTATTTTCTTCTTGACATCTTTAACTCCAGGAAAACATTAATCTTTCCTATAATTCCCTTATATGAGTGTGTTGGTGTTTTTGTTATTTTCCACACTTCAGGAAATGACTCTAGCTAAAATTTACAAAATGTATTTCTTGGAAGAATTTCAGAAAGCTCACAAATTCAAAAGGGAGTTTGAATAACTAAGCTCTGAAAATAACAAAAACCAGAGCAGCTTCAAATATCTTGTTAGCGTGAACTACGTGATAGTATCTTCAGGGCTCCACCCTGGGAATAAATGAGCTCCAACTGCTTTTGTTCTGTTCTGTTTCTCCATCTTTACCTCACCCCAGTCAGAGTTCAGAGCCTTAAGAGAAAGTGTGTGAGCAATTTAGATTGAATTGTGATGACCTTCCCTTGCCTGGGGATGTCAGTAACCTTTTCAGGCCACCCACGTAAGACTGCATGCAATGGGAATCGCAGGAAAATAGGAGGAAATACCTGCTCGCAGACAAAAGGTCCATTACAGAGAATGATAGCAATAATCTCTCAATTTGGTTGAATTAAATAGAGGAATTTTCTGATAGAGTCAGACTTAAGTGAGGACAGTGGACAGTGAAGAATGAATTACTAACAACCAGAACAAACAGTAAATGAAAGATGATAATAAAATATCACCTGAGGTGAATTAGCCTGGAAACTCAACTCAACCAGTGAAAACACAACCTAAAACAGACTTACTTGTGTTTACTTACTAATCTGTAGTGAATAGTTTCACACATTTTTCACTTACTGGGCTCTCTGTCCATCAGAGATCATAAATTTGATTTTCTAGGAAGGTGTTATGGGGTTAGGAGAGAGAGAGATGCCAGCCAAATCTAGAAACACAATCTTTGATGTCATGAAAAAATGTGAATTTTTTTAATACTGATTAATAGATAAACAAGTAAGATTGTATTTACTTTGCTCACTGGGTAATCCCACACTGGGCAGCAGTAAGATGAAGTAGCCCAAGGGAAGCAATAATTTGGCTGGAGATGAGGGTGTTGAGCCTGGAAAGGAATGTCGGCGCGAGGAAGTCACCACAGACACAATAATGCAAAAGCAAAAAGAAAGTTTATTAGCTAGCTCGAGCTAGGGTCCCTGCTCTTGCCAATGCAGTGGCCAAGGCAAAATACCTCGTGCTCTGTTACTATCACATTTTTATAGGAAAATATAGGGTGGAGTAGCACCAGGGCAAAGAGGTAAAGATGATTTGTTGTTGCTAAGGGGTTTTAGGGCAGGGATCTGAGATGTTGGGGGACATGTTGGAATCCCCCGGCTCCAAAGTCCACTTAAGGAATTATTATCTAGGGAGGATGCAGAGTCCTGATACGTGGGAGACTTCAGGAGCCAAGTAAATCTCTGATACGTGCTGAATCCAGAGGAAATTTCTGATACATGCTGAGTCCAGAGGGTAGATAAAAGCCCTGAGGCATGGGGAATGTTTGAATCCCCAACACTGAAAGACTTCTGGTTAAAGATATACCTGGAGGCCATTAGGACTCAGGCCTCACATTTCCCCCTTTTTTTGTTATACACATGAGGAATCTTCCTCCTGTGTCACAGGAGATAGAGACTGATATTGTTGTCTCAAGACCATAAGTTGTACAGTATTAACCCTATCTTTTACAAATGATATAAGCTTATTTATAATGTAGGGACCAAAAGTCAATATAATTATAAGGATTATGAAGGGTCCTAAGAGAGTAGATATCAAAGTAGTTAAACATGGGGAGTTATTAAACCAAGACTCAAATAATCCTTCCTGAGTTTCATGCTCCTTTTTTCTTAAGGCAAGTCCTTCTCGTATTTTGGCCATAGATTCCCGAACCACTCCCGTATGATCTGCATAGAAGCATCATTCTTTTAGAGCTGCGCACAATCCTCCCTGTTGGAGAAGTATAAGGTCTAACCCCTGGCAGTTTTGTAACACAACCTCTGATAGCGAGGTTAGAGATTTCTCTAAATTTGAGATAGAGGCTTCTATCCTTTCAAGGTCTTCATCTATAGCTGCCCTTAGGGAATCCATGCCTTGTTTCTGTACAGTTAAAGAAGCTATTCCTAGACTGGTCCCTGCTAATCCAACCAGAGTAGCTAGAGTAAAGGCTATAGTGAGTGGTTCTCTTTTTTCTCTATTAGTCCCACCCCAGTGTACATACATCTCTTCCTCTGGGTGGTAAAGAATTCGGAGCAGGACAGTCACCAGTACACAAGGATCTGAGGACAGATTGAGTACTTTCAAGTTTAAACAGGGTAAAAGTCCAGCTTTCGAGCAAAGCCACCAACCCCCTTCCCTGGGAATTATCCAGTTAAAGGACGGGTTTACTTCAGTATATGAAGTGCAACGTTCTTGAGCGTTGGGGGGTTTCCCCACACATAAGCCCTTTCCTGTTATACGTTGTATAGTAATTCCTACCTTACAGTCTTTCCAGGAGCAATTCTTTGGGTTCAGGTCATGAGAATAGCTGAAAGAGGTGTTAATGCCTCTTGCTTCCTAAAATGGAGGTTTTACATCATAACAGAGCCAACAGGCTTGAGTTAGGTTAGGACTAGTATGGTTAAGTGTTTAATAAGCTGCTAGCATTAAATTCCAAAGAGGGTCTATGTCCTGAGGATTGGCTTGGACCCTCGGAGTTGTATGGGGGACTCTTACTGTAACATCAGGAGATGCAGTGCTCGATTCTTTCACCGTCTTTCTTGTAGGGGGTAGGGTTCCTTTTTCCGGGGGGTTTAACGTTTCATTTGGACCCACTGGCCCGGTATCTAAGGGTTCTATTTCCTGTAAAATGGTTATCACCCCAGAGGGGTATCTCCTATACCAAATTTAGAGACCCCAAGTAAGCCCGGATTTCCACTTAGCTAATTCCTTCTTTCCCTGTCCAGTGAACGAGACTTTTACCCAGTCACATTCTTTACATTTTCCTAACCTATAAGTATATCTGGGCTTGGCAAAAGAGAATGTTACATAGTCCTGGGCTTTTACATGCCACTTCCATTCCCCATCATTGGAGGTCACACAACTCCAACTTTTGCAGTAATACCAAATGAGCCCCCCACATTGCTGGACATTTTTTTTGTACCCAGGGCATGCAAAAAACCCCACCTTACGGATAAAACCTTCATCCCAGGAACAGTCAGTAAGTGTCGCGAGCGAGAAAAAATAAATCAGGCCACCATACGTTAAGGGGGGTGGCATGGGTGGTGGAGTTTAAGGTCTCATGGGTTTCTCCGTTGCAAATTCACCATGTAACTTCATAGGGTTGGTGAGCCACGATACTTATTGCAAGGCGGTAGAAGCTTAGGGTGAGGGGGAGAAGGATTCTAATCTCCATGGTGCTGCATTAACTTGATTTTCAGTGGGTTTTCAGGATCAGATTACGCTTTCCAATTCACTCGTGCACACTGCTGTTCCATCTGGTTAGCTCTCCTGATATGGGAGTGGTGTATCCAGGTGCTGATTCAGTTTACCTTAACAGCAGTGGGGGTCACAAGAACAACAACATAAGGTCCCCTCCATTTCAGTTCCAGTGTTTTTTTCTGGTGCCTCTTTACCCATACCCAATCTCCCGGTTCGAGCCCATGGACAATCCTTTGTTCACTAAGAGGACCTTCATATACGGCCCGGAGTTTGGGCCATAATTCCCTCTGAATTACTTGGAGAGCTTTCATCTCCAAGATTAGATCTTTTGACAAGTCACTGGGACATTTTTCCAGGTTGGAAATAATAGGGGGTGGCGTCCCATACATTATTTCAAATGGGGTCAGATTTAGCATGTACGGGGTGTTCCTAGCCCGGTATAGCGCAAAGGGGAGGAGGGTCACCCAGTCTCTGCCAGTTTCTATTGCCAATTTAGATAGGGTCTCCTTTAGGGTTCTGTTCATTCTTTCTACCTGCCCCAAACTCTGAGGGTTATATTCACAATGTAGTTTCCAATTTACCCCCAGAGTTGAGGCTAAGCCCTGGATAACTTTACTTACAAAAGCTGGTCCAATGTCTGACCCTAACGTTCTAGGCATTCCATATCTGGGTACTATCTCTTCTAAAATCTTTTTGGCCACTACCACTGCTGTTTCCCTTCTAGTGGGGGTACGCTTTCACCCATCCCGAGAAAGTATCCACTAACACTAAGAGATATTTGTATCCATATTTACCTGGTTTAACTTCAGTGAAATCTATTTCCCAATGACGGCAAGGCTCCCTCCCCCTCCTCCTTGTACCCGCATGTGTGTTCTTCCTCTTCTCTATTTTCATGACCTGGCAGGCCCGGCACCGGTCCACCACACTCTGAGCTGCTTGCTTCTGATGGGGCATACGGATCTGCCCTTTGTCCAATAACTCCAACATTTTCCGTTCCCCTAAGTGAGTCACTTGGTGGAGGTGTGTGAGAAGGTGCCATCCCAATTCTTCTGGGAGAATCAGTTTTCCTTCTGAGTCCATATACCATCCATTTCAATCTTTTTCTATCTGTGGTGATTTCTCAGCCCATTGTATGTCCTCTCCGGAATAGATGGGAGTAGGAGGCAGTGGTTCCAGTTGCGGGCAAGGTAAGTTAGTTATTAAAGTTCGTACTGTTTGGAGGGCAGCTCTCTTAGCTGCCTGGTCCGCTGCTCGGTTGCCTCTTGCTTCAGGGGAGTGTCCTCTTTGATGTCCTGGGGTGTGGACCACCGCTACCATTCACGGCCGGGTCACAGCTGATAACAAGCTAAGAATTTCCATCTGGTTCTTTATTTCTCTTCCTTCTGTGTTTTTGAACCCATGCTTCCGGTAGATGACGTCATGTATATGAAGAGTCACATATGCGTAATGACTGTACGTATAGACCGTTATCCTCTTTCCCTCTGCCCTTTCCAATGCCTCCACCAGGGCAATAAGTTCAGCTTTCTGAGCGGAAGTTGCTGGTGGTAAAGCATCGGACCAAATAATCTCCTCCCGGTCGTTTACCACCGCGGCACCCGCATACCTTAGTCCATCCTGTACGAAACTGCTTCCATCCATGAACCAGATGAAGTCACTGTTTTCCAACGGGCAGTCTAGCAAGTCCTTTCTGACCATATTTACCTCTGTGAGTATCTCTGAGCAGTCGTGCAGAGGTTTATCTAGGTCAGGGTTAGGCAACAGGGTGGCGGGG
>NW_006921799.1:1464761-1466423 GCF_000298275.1 Orycteropus afer afer
AGCTCTTAACTTATATCCCAAATATGTGACTTCTGGCTTAGCTATCTGAGCTTTCTTGGCACTAGCTTGATATCCCAGCTCTCCCAGAGTGGTGAGCAATCTCCTGGTTGCTTCGAGGCACCCTGCCCAGTCGGGGGCTGCTATTAACAAGTCATCTACATATTGTAGTAAGGTTATTTGCGGGTTTGGGCCCCGGTACTTAAGTAGGTCGTCACTCAAGGCTTTGTTAAACAAAGTGGACGAGTGCTTGAACCCTTGAACCAACCTTGTCCAGGTCAGCTGGCCAAGGATTTTATCTGTCTCGTCAACCCATTCGAAGGCAAAAATGTCTTGGCTCTGCGGGGCTAGGGACAGGCTAAAGAAAGCATCCTTCAAGTCCAGGGTAGTATACCACACATGGTCTGGGGGCAGATTGCTGAGCAGCATATAAGGGTTAGGGCCTGTGGGATGTATGTCTTCAACTCAGTGATTTACCTCTCTCAGATCCTGCACTGGTCGGTACTCTCCTCCTGGTTTCTTTACTGGGAGGAGAGGTGTATTCCATGCAGACCGGCACCTCTTCAGTACCCCCTCCTGTAACAGCCACTGTATATGGGGTTGTATGCCTTCCCGGGCTTCCCTGGGCATGGGATACTGTTGGACTCTTACTGGTGTGGCAGAGGGTTTTAAGTCCACAATAATTGGTGGTCGGTGTTTTGCTAATCCAATTCCTCCAGTTTCTGCCCAGGCTTGGGGGAACCCTTCCAGTCACGGAGCCATATCCATTAAGCCTGCACGTTGGTCTTCTACATCTTTATACAAGCGGTATTCATCATGCAAGGCGACCGTCAGGACCTGTAGAGGGGAGCCTTCCCCATTGGTAACCTGGACACCGTTTTTGTGAAAGAATATATGGGCTTGGGTTTTGGATAATAAGTCTCTTCCTAACAGCAGTGCAGGACAATTGGGTACAATTAAGAATGAATGAGACACTTGCTTAGTTCCCAGATTCACTTGCCGCTGCATTGTCCCATGATACCGCTTTGTCCCTGTTGCCCCCTGGACCAGGCTAGTTTTTGAAGAAATCTTTCCCTCCTTCTTATTTAGGATGGAGTACTGAGCCCCTGTATCTACCAGGAACTCTACTGGCTTCCCCTCCACCTTCAAGGTTACCCAAGACTCAGGGAAGGGTTTTGAGTCCCATCTCCCCTAGTCACTGTCCTCGCCTGCCATCAACGTCCTAACAGGAGCAGGCTTTTCATATTTTTTGTTCTTTTTCTTTGGGCATTCATTCTTCCAGTGTCCAGACCCTTTGCAAAATGCGCATTGGTTCAGGGCCAGGGGTGGGTCTCGGCGGGGCCTGTCATGTTGGTCTGGTCTCCTTCCTCTCCCTGTCCCTATGTCTCCTCGAGCTCCGGCAAAGAAAATCTTTGCTAACTCCTTCTGATTTTGTTTATTCTCTTTAGCTTGGAATTCCCTTTCCTCCCTCCATATTCTTTCCTCTCTTTCCTCTGGGGTTTCTCTAGTATTATACACCCTTTCTGCTACTTTCATTAAGTCATGTAAGGTCTGTTCACCTAATCTATCTATCTTCTGAAGCTTTCTTCTGATATCAGGGGCTGCTTGGTTTACAAAAGATAGGACCACTGCTGCTCTACTCTCATCGGCCAGCGGGTCCATGGG
>NW_006921799.1:1474054-1476448 GCF_000298275.1 Orycteropus afer afer
GGAGTTTCCAGATAGGCAGAAACTGAGGGAATTTGTTAAAACCAGACCAACTTTACAAGAGATGATAAAGGGAGTCCTTTGAACAGAGAACCAAAAATAGCAAATAACAACTGACCATTAACACACAAGATGGCATAACCCAGAAACCACCCCTATGGACATATCCAAAGTAAAACGATCCTACAAGATTGTAAACAGGGAACCAGAGACATCAATTGGCAAGTGAGGACAACTACAAACAAAAAGAGGGAAAAGACTGTGTAATCACAGACATTCTAAATGGTGAGGAAGTTAAGAGATTTGCAAGATAGAATGGACTGTTCTAAACTCGGGGAGAAAATTATACATTATGCTGTGTGAAATAAGTCAATCACAAAAGGACAAATATTTTATTAGTCCATTATTGTAAAAGTTAAGGAAAGGTTTATCCATAGATGGTAATTTTCTTTGTTGGTTACCAGGTGTGGGAGGGGAGGGGAGAGAATACTGTTAAACAGAGATATATACTGATTTGGGTGAAGAGAAGGGCAATGTACCAAAAGTGAGTGACCAATATGGCGGCATTGAGGATGAGAAAGACATAGAGAGGTACATAGGACACACAGACAACAAAGATGAACCATTTTGCACATGCAGTACTGCATTGTCAGTGAAGGCAAACATGGGTATATGAGTGGATAGATGGGTGCACAGGCTGAACTGTTAGGTATGTCTATGAAATGGGGAGTGTATCCAAGAACATGTATAGGGTTGGCAGACAATGGTCCTATAAGTTTATGTGAATGATCAGAATTCCCAGGTATATAGTAGAGCTGACAAGGGGCAAGGGTGTGGTCACTGCTTGGTCAGAGCCAGCTACCCAGAGGGACCAAGTAGTTGAACCTGTGGGCTTGGGACCATAGTCACAGGGGACATCAAGCTCAATTAGCATAACATGCTGTACAAAACATTGTTCTACCTTCTACTTTAGCAAGTAGCGACTGGGATCTTAAAAGCTAGCAAGCTGCCATCTAAATGCAATGATGGGTCTCTGCTCATCCAGAACAAAGAAGAATGAAGAAAACCAAAATTCATGGAAACAATTAGTCCTAGTGACTGGTACACTATCCGATCTGCAGCCTATATGACTACGAGACCAGAAGAACTAGATGGTGCCCAGCTACCACTGTCATCCACTGGGAAGGGGATCTATGTAAGAGATCCTTGATAGAGAAGGAGAACAATATGGAACAAAACTCAAAATCATTTGGAGGAAAAAAAAAAAAAAAAAAGGAGGGGACCAGGTTTGCTGGTCCAATAGAGCCTGGTAGAACTTTGGTTATAAGCAATATCTGTGCCCTCACTTCCTGTTCCCTTTCTCATCCTGCCCCACATAACCCACAATATGTGTTTCTGGGACTGCTTCTATTGGAATCACTACTACTCAGCAACACAGGTAGTTTGGCTCTTGACTTACAGATGTGGATGCTCAGGTGAAGTAATCTCCCTTTATCAATGGAAGTTTTCCTGTTCCTCCTATGGTTGCCAGCTTTTCTCAGAGTTCTTGGACAGGGCAATCAGCTACTATCTGAAAGGTTGGAAGTCCAAGTCCACTAAGGAGAGCCTTGGAAGAAAGACCTGGTGATCTACTTCCCAAAAAATCAGCCATCGATAACCTTAGGGAGTAGAGTTCTACTCACACATGGGCTCTCCATAAGTTGGAATTAACTTGATACCAACTGGTACTGGTATTGCTGCTGCCATCATTTTTGCATCAGATTCTGTTCCCAGTGCAAACTATAATGGCCTCTGCTTGAGCCTATCTGTCCTCTACCATTGCAGGGGTTATTAATATTGCCAACACCATTGTTCCTTGTACCTGGGACCTTTAACTGACCTTGGAAAGCTCCACACACTACTAACACTGCTAAGACAAAAAAGCATTTGTGCTGTGCTTCATTTTTTATTAAAATTAAGTAATTATTTTAAAAATTAATGTACAATCCTGCCACTGTAGTTTCATTTTTCCATATATACATGGTAAATACTATACACAGGAAAAGTCATAGGATTTGTTAAGCATTTATGTATTCCATTATATAAACTCATATAATTTTGTAAGTTAAAAAGTTATTTTTTTTTATTTTCCATTTATCTCATGATTACGAGTGATAAATGCTTTCACCATATCATTGTTTTTTTTGTTGTTGTTGTGTGCCATTGAGTTGGACCTGACTGATAGCAACCTCTCCTTCGATTTCCGAGGCAGTATCACTAAGGAAGTAGATTGCCCAACCTTCCTTCCGAGGAGTAGCATTATTGTTTTATGCATCCCTATTCTTAGATCCTGGGAGCTCTGGTAACATAATGGCTAAGACACTTGACTGCTAACCAGAAGGCTGGCGGTTCAAACCC
>NW_006921799.1:1476940-1477741 GCF_000298275.1 Orycteropus afer afer
AAGTGGGGTTATGAGTAAACAATATAGAATCTAACAAATTAATTAGGCTTTGGGGGTTTTCAGAAAAGGGGGCATTTTGTGCTTTCCAGTTATACTGGTCTGATGTAGAAAACGGCCAGTACTGTCAGGCTCTGCTTCCGTCCTCACAGGGTGGGCCAATCGCTCTGAGAGGCAGTGCCTGGACAGTAGACAATGGAGCTTCAGCCTCCTGGGAGCCCCTCTGGCATGGGCAGAGGCCAGAGGCTGGGCCCGTAATGACGGGTGGCACACTTGGAGCACTCGCTCCACTCCCCCCCGATACTTGTGGAACCTGGAGAGGGTGGGAAGGTGGCAGAGGGGCATAGGGAGGTGGAGATACGCCTCTTTCTAGATCCATCAGATCGAGGTCGGCCTGAGAATCAGGCAAGGCCAGTGGAACAGCTGCTCGAGACCCAGGTCATCTGTTTCTCCTTTTCGCTAGTCCTGAGTGAGGATGTTAATACCTTAACAGAGAGGTTCAGAAGAAAAGGTTTTAGCCATGGGGGCGGGTTAGTCACTATATCTTGCCACACAAAATGTAAGGAAATTGTTCCGGGTGCCCACAGGGGCCTGGCACTTGGACTCGGTCAAATACGGCTGCGATCACCTTTCCATCCAGTGAGCCCTCCGGAGGCCACCCCACCTCAAGAGAGGGCCATTCTGAAGAGCAAAAGTTATTTTGCTTATATAGTTTATTTCTCTTAATTATCACAGACAAATTAGATCCTCTGGTTTTAAACTCTGAAAAATGTTCAACCATCAAGGACAGAGGGGTAGTCTGTT
>NW_006921799.1:1478181-1480519 GCF_000298275.1 Orycteropus afer afer
ATGTCGGCACGAGGAAGTCACCACAGACACGATAATGCAAAAGCAAAAGGAAAGTTTATTAGCTAGCTCGAGCTAGGGTCCCTGCTCTTGCCAACACAGTGGCCAAGGCAAAAGACCTCGTGCTCCGTTACTATCACATTTTTATAGGAAAATATAGGGTGGAGTAGCACCAGGGCAAAGGGGTACAGATGATTTGTTGTTGCTAAGGGGTTTTAGGGCAGGGATCTGATATGCTGGGGGATGTGTTGGAATCCCCCGGCTCCAAAGTCCACTTAAGGAATTATTATCTAGGGAGAATGCAGAGCCCTGATATGTGCGAGACTTCAGGAGCCAAGTAAATCTCTGATACACGCTGAATTTGTAGGAAATCTCTGATACATGCTGAGTCCAGAGGGTAGATAAAAGCCTTGAGGCATGGGGAGTGTTTGAATCCCCAACACTGAAAGACTTCTGGTTAAAGATATACCTGGAGGCCGTTAGGACTCAGGCCTCACAAGGGGAGAGTTTGAGTTTGAGATAAAAGTTAATCCATATTAATAAGTAAATGGGGAAGAAACAATACTTACAGTAGTATTTTAATTAATAAAAATAGAAGAATAATGGACATAGAAGTCACAATTTGGCAAATACCACAGTAATTATGGTGGCAAAAATCATCTATGGATGCTAACTAAAATTAGTGGGTGAAAGTATGGTGATAGGCAGAGTATTTTCAGCATCAAAATACCTACCCACAATGTACTTATTCGTTACAAAGGAAAATTGTAACTTTATAGCAAAGAAGCTTGACAAAGTCCATTTTAGCTAAGTGATCAAAGTTCACATCACTAGTAATAAGACACATTCAAAATCATGTTCATCCTGATAGGGTGCATTGAGAAAGGAATTTTTGGTAGGAATGCACAGCTTCAATTCTAATCAAATTCTATAAATTAGAGTACTTACTTGCTTGTATTTTTCCAAATTATCTGTCTTATGAAAGACAAAGAAAATCAGAGGAACTTACCTGGATTGAACAGTAAGGAGACATGCTACCTAAATGTAATATGAGATCTTGCCTTTGATCCAGAGCCATGAAAATGATACTAATGGGACAAGTGGAAAAATGCAAATCAGGTCTTTAGTTTAGTTAAGAGTATTGTATCAGTGTTACTTTCCTGATTTGAATAACTGTATCATGATTAAGATGCTAGCATTGGGAAAGGAATACAAGAACTCTAAGTATTACTTTTACAATTTTTTTTTAAGTCTAAAATGATTTCAAAGCTAAAAGTAAGAAAAAAAAGAAGATGGCAGACTAGGCAGAAAGACTCCACAGACCCTCTTCAACAAAGAAGAGGGAAACCAATTAACACAGACACAGAAGATAATCCTGGACCCCTGAGCCTTCAAGGGGAGGATATAGAAGTGGACTAAATCCCAACTAACAGAAGAATTTGCATGAAAATACCAAAAAAGGAGACAGAGCTGCAGTCTGGCAGCGATCCTGAGTGATCCTGACGACATGGAACAGACAGTTTGGAGATTCTCAAGTGGTGGTAGGACCTATGACTTAACCTAAAAATTAGCCTTGTTAGCCAGGGACTACACAGAGGACTGCTTTGGTGGCTGGAAAATAAACGGAGGTGAAGAGAAAGGCAGGCTGAGCTGTGGACTTTTGCCTGTCCGGAGGACACCGCCATTTTGTAAGTTTAAAAGCACCTTGACTATTTTGAATATTTAAAGAGACAGCGCTCTCAGATGCCTGGGGCTTAAGAACACATTCTGCTTGCCAGCAACTCCAAGGACACTCCGACCCACAAGACTGGAAAGGTACGACATTCTTCTTGGTACTCTTATACCCCACACCCGCTTGGTAAACAGAGGTGTGGCCATCCCCCACTCCTACCTATCTTCTGGGCCCACAGGAACTCCATCACAGTCTGTGTGGTCAGACGGAGCCTGGGTGTCCTGCCTTGTCCCTCCACCGATTTTTTTCTCTTTTTTTATTTTTATTTTTTTTCTTTTCACTTTCTTTTTTCTGGAGATTAGTTTGCTTGTATTTATCTGTTTTAAAACAACCATTTTTAATACTTTTGTCCTTTTTATTATTATTCTTATTCTTCCCCTTGCAGGTCCTAGTTTTCGGCATTTTTTCTTTTCCCTGTTCCTGGTTAAAAGTTTTTTTCCTCTCCTTTTTTCTCGTGGTTAACCCTGTTCTTTGTTTTTCTTTTTGCATTTTTCCCATTTTTTTCTTCATTATTCTCCTTCTCTACCTTTTTTCTCTTAGTGCCCTATCCCCAGATATTGCAGGTTTTATTGTTTTTCTTTCTTCTTTTTCCCTTTTTTCCTTTTTTTT
>NW_006921799.1:1484144-1491761 GCF_000298275.1 Orycteropus afer afer
CAGCCACTCCTCGGAAGGAAGATGGGGCAATCTACTTCCGTAATGATACTGCCTCGGAAACCCAAGGAGGGGTCACTATGAGTCGGGTCCGACTCGATGGCACACAACAACAACAACAACAACATTCTTAGTTCCTAGGAGCTCTGGTAGCGTAGTGCCTAAGGCACTCGGCTGCTAACCAGAAGTCTGGTGGTTCAAACCCACCAGCCACTCCTTGAAAGGAAGGTTGGGCAATCTACTTCCATAGTGACACCACCTCGGAAACCCAAGGAGGGGTCGCTATGATTTGGGTCCCACTCGAGGGTGCATAACCACAACAGCAACATTCTTAGTTCCTAAATTAATGACAAATTTTAAGTTTCCTATACAAGTATGCAAGGAGCTCTGTATGGAGCAATGCTTAAGGCATTTGGCTATTAACCACTCTGTGGTTAGAACCCACAGCCGCCAGGGAGAGAAAGAGGAGGCAATCTGCTTCCACAACAATCTATAGCCTTGAAAACACTGTGAAGAAGTTCTATTATGTTCTATAGGCTCACTATTAGATAGAAGTGACTCGATGGCAGTAGGTTTGGTTTGTTCTGGTTTATACAAGAATGCACCTCATAATGTCCCTTTGGGCAACATCCTACTGCATATTAAGTCTATAGGGCAGGGAGAAGGTGCTTGCTTGGATGGGTGCCAGGAAGTGGGACCAGCTTTGTGTGCCAGCCCTTGAGTCGTCTATCACATGTATGTCCATAGAGCAGCTTGCAGTTCCTCAGCCACCGAGCTGCAGCTGTCGTGGCTTGGGCACGTGCCCTGTCCAGCAGTCCCGCAGATCATTGCCTTGGAGAGATGCTGGACTTCAGCCGATTTGCTCCTTTCTGATTCTGATGAGGCTCCCCTGGGAAATACTCAGAGAGCACCTTGTTGCCAGAGGCAGCCAATCACAGGAGCAAGTTGGCAAACGTTAAAGCTCCAGACACTAACTGAGAGCCAGGAGTATCTTGTGAAGCAGTTACATCAAATATATACAAACTTATGTACTATATATAATAGGGTGTTCACACAGTGTCCAAATCACATGTCCTATTTCACAGAACATATCATGGATGTTAAGTGATAAGGAATAAAATTACATGAACACGTCTGCAAAATGGATTTCTGCATATGGAACTAAGTTTATTTTCATTGTTTTCCATTATATATAATGTGTCTCTTTAGAATAAATTTTAGCCTTCAAATGAAGTACACAGTTGAAGAAAGTTTTGTTTAACTTCACAGTGATGAACTGACATAATAATTTGCTTTGGTTTTCCAGAACTTTCCAAGGAAGAAACATAGAGTTATAGTCAATAAACTAGATAAGAATCTCTACCTCACACACTTCTTCAAATGGGTTTTCTTAGCATAATTTAAATTTATACTGTACTTCATTAAGAAATCTTTCCCAAATACTACCTTCAGAAGCACTGTCAAAATATTATTGGCTATATCATTTCAAAGTCAAATAGGATGATTTTTTTCATGCCTAAGAATATAAGACTTACCTAATATATGCGACAGATTTCAATGGCAATTTTTAAGTAGTTTTGATTTTATTTTAGGGCTTTGGTAAACTTGATTTTTTTTTGTTTTTTTGGTTTTTTTTCCAATATTTGAATGTAATGCTATTGAATAACACCCCAAATGGAAGTAGAGGCTAGGGACAATTGTGCACTGGTAGAAATGTGATGAACATCTGAGCTTCAAAAATCAGTTCTGAAGTCAATAAAATATTCTTGCTAATGCAAATAATGTTTGCATGTTAGAGCCTTTCAGGTAGCAAGAACATAGCCACCTCAGGTTACCTCAAGGGATAGAGCTTTATTATAAAGACACACAAGGAATTAAGAGAGATTGGAACAGCTGCACAGCCAGGCTTCCAGGGGACTAGAACAACTTTCTGAATCCTTTCACAATCACAGAGTTGGGCTTTGTGGAGAAAAGAAATGTCGTTTGGTGTATAACATAGTTCTAAAGACCTTGCTATCATTTTATCCCCCAAACAACAGGGTTTGTTTACGTCCTACTTATCATGGTTATTCAACTACTCACTGTCTCTACTTCCTGGCTCTGGCTGCAGCTGATGAAATATCCTCTACTCTGCATCTGTCACATGATTCTTACTGATTCACAACATCTGTTACCTCATAATTTCTACTGCCTTATCACTTCTTGCTACTTTCTCTCAGGGTAAAAATGTCATTCATGTGTTTGTGTCCCTCGTTGTGTAGTTCATATTCAGCCACCAGTTGCCACTGAGCTGATTCTGGCTTGTGGTGACCCCATGTGTGTCAGAGTAGAACTGTGCCCCATAAGATTTTCAGTGGCTTGTCTTTGGGAAGTGGCTTGCCCAACCTCTCTTGCAAGTCATCTCTGGATGGACTTGAACCTCCAACCTTTCAGCAGCTGAACACGTTAGCTGTTTGCACCATCCAGAGACTCCAATTCATATTTAAAACTCCTTGAATGAGAGAAACTTATCAGATTTGCTATTTAACCAAGAGCCCAGCTCTCATGGTAGGCCCTTTCAGTAAGACAACCAACCATTCTACAAATATTTGACTTAAAGCTGATGTTCATTCCAGGTCTGGTGAGGAATGATAGAATTTCATGGTTATATGGGACAAGGCATAATGTCCTGTGCAAAGAAACCCTAACAAGGAGACAGTGGGCATGGCAAATCCTCTATGGAATACCAAAAAAGGTCTGTAAGCATTCTTCACGGCTTATCCACTAAAGTTTTATTGGATTTTGTACTTGAATATAAAAAAATATGGTTTTAAGTTTTTTATGCATAAAATCGGTTCTTTTATTAGAATCATCAGAGAGATATGAGACCGCCATTCTGGATCTGAATCACCATCCATCATCATTTAACTAGCAGAGTGAAATGCCTTAGGAGCCAGAAATCTTTTCCTGCTGCTCCCATTAGCACTGTATGTTCACCAGCTCAGCTAACCAGCCCATTGGTTATAACACAGAAGCACACTACACCCAAACATGGCCATCACAGTGCATCTGTGATGAATGAGATTCAATCAGCCTTCTGGCCTTCCAGGCTCAAGATAACATTTCTGCTATTGATAGTATCAATTTATAATTTAATTTTAGGTCCTAGCTCTTAAGAGATAAGACTGTTTGCAGAGCTAAAATCTAATCCAGTAGAGGGTACTGGGCAGAGTTCCATAAATTCTGATGACCACAAGATAGCCTGATTTCCTTAAAACTCTGGTAGAACACATTCTGTAAACCTAAATTTCTAAGATAAGTAATAATGAAAACAGCAAAACCAAATTTAATATTTGCTTATCCATCTACTCAGATGCATGAACTCACTGGCCAACCTGATTGTAAAGAAAAAAAAGAAAAGAAAACAGAAACTCTACTTGTGATATCTTTGCAAAACCACAGGAAAAACATAGCTTCATCTTAGGGCATTTTGTGAAAATTATTCTCATATCTTTATTATTTTACTGTTCGTTTATTTACAAAAGCAACACAAGTATGTTATGAAAGTTCCAAACAATACAGAATTAAAAAGAGATGTCATCCTTAATAGTTCCATATCTGGTTTCTTTTCTGAAGGTCTGCTTTCTGTATCTTTATTTAAGCAGATCTGCCACTGTAAGACCTGCCACCTTCAGCTCTCCTTGACTGCAGATGCTCCTTGCTGCTCCTTGATTGATGTAGGCGTAGACTAAGTTATCAGGCAGCTCCTGACCCGTCCAAGGAGGATAATTTTATTGCATGTCTTTTTAGCCTCTGTGTTGTGCTCTCTTGAAAGCATTAATTCTCCCAGGTGAAGAACACAAATAAAATTTAAGAAATTTTCCCTCAGGCTAAGAGACTAGGAATCATGCCAAGATTTCTCTGAATGAAGTCACCCTTTGCATAATCTCTCCATGCTCAGCATCTCTCACAACCTCATGCTGCACTTTGATTAGTGGAGAATTAAAGACAATGTAGGGTCATTCAGATGTTTGATTGCCAGTCAGTTTTTTTCTTTTATCCAGTTTCTGTTTTATAGGATAATCCCCAGAGGATCTCTTGTTCCTCCTTTCTTTCTTTTCATGTGTGCCATTTTTTGCACACACACATGTGCATGTGTAGTGCAGGAAACCTACGAAATAGCAAGCAACCACAAACAATAAGCAAAGCCTCTGTCATCCTTTTTACTTCACCACACCCTCTTCCTCTCCTAACAAAGAACTTTTGAGAAACTGCCTTTATCCCCCTGGTGCAGAAAAAAATCATCAAATAAAAATTATAGGGTGGTTTAGCCAATTTCTCCACTATACTGTGAATTCTTCAAAGCTGTTAACCCAAAATGCTGCCTGGATGCTTCTCCCTATTTAAATTCTTCCACTGAAGTAGAAACAGTAGTGATTATGTCAGAATCAGCTCAACAAACTGGTCGTAGCTATGGAAGTTAGCCCTTGGATTTCAGCCTCTATTCTCCCTTCTTAGCTCTGGTAGCGTAGTGCCTGAGGCACTTGACTGCTAACCAGAAGGCTGACGGTTCAGACCCACTAGCCACTCCTCGGAAGGCAGGTTGGACAATCTACTTCAGTAGTGATACTGCCTCGGTAACCCAATGAAGGGTGGCTATGAGTCAGGTCCGACTGGAAGGCACATAAAAACAACAACATTCTCCCCTCTTAGGCCAAGTTTCATCTGTGTTAATCCTAAAGCATTGTATCCTAAAGTAACACATAAGTTCCTTGGAAAACAAATTTCTTCTTTTCTGAAAAAATGGGAAAAGGATAATAAACTTTATTCACAATTTAACTGTAAATATTTTAAATGTAAATCGTAAGTATATAAAATATTCATGATTAATAAAATCCACTAGAGTGCTGGAGAATAAAACCAACAAAATTTTTGCCAAGTCCCTGTTTTTTAAGATTTTTTTTAAGAATGAAGATTCATTTTTCCCAGATTGTCAAAAACGTTGCAGATTATTATTAGAGTGACATTGGAGAAAATTGTCATCTTGTCTTGGTTTAGCCTCAACTTCATTGAGTGACCTTAGGCAATTTATTGCTCTTTTTCTATCTCATTAAATGAGAAGATTAGATAATATTTCTCTAAGGTTTCTTTCCTACCTTCATAGTTCATGGGCATCAAGGTAGAACATTCACTCACCTACCCCTTCTTGTTCCTGACAGAAGAACTGCCAAAAAGGAACACCCTAGGACTCTCCCTCACTCATGTGATTAATGAGTTTAGAAAAGCTCACTTCTTTTTGAGCATCAGCCTGCTCCAGAAAGCACACTTTCGCTGTTTCCTCATGCCTTAAGTTTTCGTAGCCAGACACTAGAGGGGAAAGCCTATGATTGTGTAGCTCAGTCTATGACTGGATAAGTACATTTAACTATGGAGTAAAGTATTAGCTTATCTCAAGCCACATTTTTCAGAGAAGTTTATAATAAATAAAGTTGAATTAAATAAAGGATAATTTGATAATAATTAATGAATTGGTAATAAATAAACAAAAGATAATTTGATCCTCATTTGCCCAAATCCTACAGTTCTCAACTTGAGGTAGTGGAAAAGGACTGTTTTATGTTAAGCACCCTAGAAATTTCCAATAAGAGGAGCTAGGGCTGATGTAAACAATTAAAATCAATGAAGGAAGGGGAGAAAGAAGAATGGAAAGTCAGCAAATATTCGTTGAATGGGTCAATAATAAACTGATAGACAAAAAAACAAATGCCTATTATTATTTACTTTCAGTGCAGCAATCTAATATTTACTAGATTGTTTCATGCATGTGTATGTGTGTAAATATGTTTTAATTTGAGTAAATTTTATACACAGAGTACACTTCATATAGTACAACAATATTTAATTGAAGTTTCTTTTACAAACAGTATACCCCAGATTATAATCTCCTATTGAATAGAAAACTTATTTTGTTTGGGGTCCTTTTGTTTGGATCTTGTTTAGTGTTTACTTTTATTTACTGAAACAAACATGTTGATGATTTGGAGGCACATCCCCACCGTCTGCTGATTGTGTGCTTATTGGATGGAGGACACTATTCTGAACTCTGAATATTAATTTAAAGGCAATCTTAATATAACACAGGAAACGAAGGAAACTAGTGTGGAATTGTTTTTATTTATGAACATCAATCATTTATTTAATGACTTTAACAACAAATACTGCTTTAATTGTTAATATTGACTTTATTTTTTAATTCAAATTGTCTTCCTAAACATGGAAAATGCTTTATACCTGGCTGGTGGGAGTGAAGACTGATACAACCTTTTCTTAAAATTTGGCAATATTTTTCAAGCGCTAAAGATCATTAATTCTCAGTCAGAAACACCAAAACTTATCCTAAGGAAATCATCTTGCATATGCACAAAAATGTATTATAAAAATCTTGTTTTTGTGGATAAATTTCTATAATAGTTAGAAATACAAAGGAAAATGAAGAAAACTGAAAACCCAAGGATATGATTAACCCAAACGACAAATGGCCTACATTAACCACAGCCTCCTCTAACCTGAGAAGAACTGGATGGTGCCTAGCTACCATACCAATCATTCCGAGTAGGACCACAATAGAAGGTCTTGGTTAGAATGGATAAAATGTGGAGGGGCGGGGGAAACTTACTGATCTGAAAGAGACCAGAGGAATCCCTGAGACTATGGCCCCAAGACAATCTTCTGTCTTGAAACTGAAAACATTCCCAGAGGTCAACTTTTAGCTAATTAATAACAAGCCTATAAAATAAACAATAACATCCAGGAACAAAATGTTTCTTAGAATAATTATCTATGGAAAACCAAAAGGGCAGTGTGATAGTTGGAGCTGTGTGTCAACTTGTCTGGACCAAAATTCTGTGTGGTTTAAGCTGCTGTGGTGTGGTTGTTCCCATGATGGGATCAGATGACTATGTTTTGAGTGGCCAATCTGTTGAAAGGGAGTTTCCCTAGGGGTGTGGCCTGCTTCCAGTATATCTGTGGACATCCTGGAAGAGGAGATGTTCTTCTGTGGATTGGGATTCTGCTGTGCTGCCTACGACTGTCTGTGAGTGAACAATCCACCATTCGGCCTAGAGATCTTGGATTCATCATTCGTTGGAGTCAACAGCCGGTGTACTGCCTGCCAGCTCTGAGCTTCTCAGCCCCTGCAGCTGCAAGAGTCAGGAAAATCCCCCAGCTTGATGTTTGATCCAGGAACTTTGGACTTGCCCGCTTCTATAAGTGTGTGAGACACTTTCCTAAGAGAAATCTCTCTCTCTCTCTCTGTCTCTCTTTCTCTCTCTCTCTCTCTCTATATATATATATATAAGCTTTACTGGTTTTGTTTCTCTAGAGAACCCAGTCTAACACAGGCAGCATTTGCCCCAAACTAACAATAAGAAAGCAGAAAGAGACAGGGAAAACTGAATGAATAAAAAAGAGGAACCCGGTAAGGAAAAAGAGAGAGTGCTGACATATTGCTTGGATTGCAACCAATATCAATGAACAATTTGTGTATGGGTTATTGATTAGAAAACTAATTTGCCATATAGACTTTTACGTGAAGCACAGTAAAATCTAAAAAAAAAAAAAAAAAAAAAAAAAAGGTAATGG